>NC_054386.1:52980287-53170287 GCF_017654675.1 Xenopus laevis | reverse complement strand
ACACATTCTACCGAATCTAAAATGGGTACCCATGCCTTTCTGCTCCAAACTACTGAGTCGCAAGGCTTTCCCAAAATTGTCGGTTTTGGTGAAATATCTGAAAATTGCCTCAAAGCTTCAACTTCCCAGCACCATATCACCCATGTATCGTTACGCACCAAGAAAAAGCACCCTAAATATGATTGCCAGGGTTCCTCCAAACAATTTGGTGGCCATTGTTCATAGGTTTACCAAAGTATCTGGCATTTAGAGGCCTCAAAATGAAGTTAGCGTATACAAATAGTCCTGTGGGTAACTTCATCTAATGAAAAATCAACACATTGACTGCATTTTTGTGGGGTAAAAACACAGAAATATATGTTTACCCCCCAAACCCATATATTTTTGGAAAGTACACATTCTACTGAATCTAAAATGGGTACCCATGCCTTTCTGCTCCAAACTACTGAGTCGCAAGGCTTTCCCAAAGTTGTCGGTTTTGGTGAAATATCTGAAAATTGCCTCAAAGCTTCAACTTCCCAGCACCATATCACCCATGTGTCATTACGTACTAAGAAAAAAGCACCCTAAATATGATTGCCAGGGTTCCTCTGAACATTTTGATGGCCATTGTTCATAAGTTTACCAAAGTATCTGGCATTTAGAGGCCCCAAAATGAAGTTAGCGCATACAAACAGTCCCGTGGGTAACTTCATCTAATGAAAAATCAACACATTGACTGCATTTTTGTGGGGTAAAAACACAGAAATATATGTTTACCCCCCAAACCCATATATTTTTGGAAAGTACACATTCTACTGAATCTAAAATGGGTACCCATGCCTTTCTGCTCCAAACTACTGAGTCGCAAGGCTTTCCCAAAGTTGTCGGTTTTGGTGAAATATCTGAAAATTGCCTCAAAGCTTCAACTTCCCAGCACCATATCACCCATGTGTCATTACGTACTAAGAAAAAGCACCCTAAATATGATTGCCAGGGTTCCTCTGAACATTTTGGTGGCCATTGTTCATAAGTTTACCAAAGTATCTGGCATTTAGAGGCCCCAAAATGAAGTTAGCGCATACAAACAGTCCCGTGGGTAACTTCAGCTAATGAAAAATCAACACATTGACTGCATTTTTGTGGGGTAAAAACACAGAAATATATGTTTACCCCCCAAACCCATACATTTTTGGAAAGTACACATTCTACAGAATCTAAAATGGGTACCCATGCCTTTCTGCTCCAAACTACTGAGTCGCAAGGCTTTCCCACATTTGTCGGTTTTGGTGAAATATATGAAAATTGCCTCAAAGCTTCAACTTCCCAGCACCATATCACCCATGTATCGTTATGCACCAAGAAAAAGCACCCTAAATATGATTGCCAGGGTTCCTCCGAACAGTTTGGTGGCCATTGTTCATAGGTTTACCAAAGTATCTGGCATTTAGAGGCCCCAAAATGAAGTTAGCGCATACAAATAGTCCTGTGGGTAACTTCAGCTAATGAAAGATCAACACATTGACTGCATTTTTGTGGGGTAAAAACACAGAAATATATGTTTACCCCCCAAACCCATACATTTTTGGAAAGTACACATTCTACAGAATCTAAAATGGGTACCATGCCTTATTGCTCCAAACTACCGAGTCGCAAGGCTTTCCCAAAGTTGCCGGTTTTGGTGAAATATCTGAAAATTGCCTCAAAGCTTCAACTTCCCAGCACCATATCACCCATGTGTCATTACGTACTAAGAAAAAGCACCCTAAATATGATTGCCAGGGTTCCTCTGAACATTTTGGTGGCCATTGTTCATAAGTTTACCAAAGTATCTGCATTTAGAGGCCCCAAAATGAAGTTAGCGCATACAAACAGTCCCGTGGGTAACTTCAGCTAATGAAAAATCAACACATTGACTGCATTTTTGCGGGGTAAAAACACAGAAATATATGTTTACCCCCCAAACCCATATATTTTTGGAAAGTACACATTCTACGGAATCTAAAATGGGTACCCATGCCTTTCTGCTCCAAACTACTGAGTCGCAAGGCTTTGCCAAATTTGGCGGTTTTGGTGAAATATCTGGAAATTGCCTCAAAGCTTCAACTTTCCAGCATCGTATTGTCCATGTATCATTACCAGCATAAAGCATCCTAAATATAAACATAGGGGTCTACTAAACAGTTTGATGCCCAATATGCATAGATATACCAAACTATGTGGCGCACAGAGACCCCCAAATGACAATATGTATAGACATTTTCACGGCTGACGCGCTGGCTGCTGCAATATAACCACTCGGTGTGTGTATTATGCGACATTAGACCACCTAACAGTACAGAGACCCCAGAAAACCATATATTTTCAGAAAGTACAGATTCTGACGAATCTAATATGGGTAAATAAGTGTTTCTACTGCAAACTGCCAAACTGAAAAGCAATGCTGAACATAACGGTTTTTATCAAATTTCTGAAAATCGTCACAAAGCTTGAATTTTACCCCATTATATGCCCCACATTTCGTAACTTATCAGCATAAAACATCCTAAATATGAACGCCAGGGGTCTACTAAACACTTTGATGCCCAATATGCATAGATATACCAAACTATGTGGCGCACAGAGACCCCCAAATGACAATAGTGTATATACATTTTCACGGCTGACGCGCGCTGGCTGCTGCAATATGAGCACCTGGTGTGTGTAATATGCGACATTAGACCCCCCTAACAGTACAGAGACCCCAGAAAACCATATATTTTCAGAAAGTACACATTCTGACGAATCCAATATGGGTAAATATGTGTTCCTACTGCAAACTGCCAAACTGCAAAGCAATGCTGAACGTAACGGTTTTTATCAAATTTCTGAAAATCGTCACAAAGCTTGAATTTTACCCCATTATATGCCCCACATTTCGTAACTTATCAGCATAAAACATCCCAAATATGAACGCCAGGGGTCTACTGAACACTTTGATGCCCAGTATGCATAGATATACCAAACTATGTGGCGCACAGAGACCCCCAAATGACAATAGTGTATATACATTTTCACGGCTGACGCACTGGCAGCTGCAATATAAGCACCTGGTGTGTGTATTATGCGACATTAGACCCCCCTAACAGTACAGAGACCCAGAAAACCATATATTTTCAGAAAGTACACATTCTGACGAATCCAATATGGGTAAATAAGTGTTTCTACTGCAAACTGCCAAACTGCAAAGCAATGCTGAACATAACGGTTTTTATCAAATTTCTGAAAATTGTCAGAAAGCTTGAATTTTACCCCATTATATGCCACACATTTCGTAACGTATCAGCATAAAACATCCTAAATATGAACGCATGGGGTCTACTGAACACTTTGATGCCCAATATGCATAGATATACCAAACTATGTGGCGCACAGAGACCCCCAAATGACAATAGTGTATATACATTTTCACAGCTGACGCGCTGGCTGCTGCAATATAAGCACCTGGTGTGTGTATTATGCGACATTAGACCCCCTAACAGTACAAAGACCCCAGAAAACCATATATTTTCAGAAAGTACACATTCTGACGAATCCAATATGGGTAAATAAGTGTTTCTACTGCAAACTGCCAAACTGCAAAGCAATGCTGAACATAACGGTTTTTATCAAATTTCTGAAAATTGTCAGAAAGCTTGAATTTTACCCCATTATATGCCACACATTTCGTAACGTATCAGCATAAAACATCCTAAATATGAACGCCAGGGGTCTACTGAACACTTTGATGCCCAATTTGCATAGATATACTAAACTATGTGGCGCACAGAGACCCCCAAATGACAATAGTGTATATACATTTTCACGGCTGACGCGCTGGCTGCTGCAATATGAGCACCTGGTGTGTGTATTATGCGACATTAGACCCCCTAAAAGTACAGAGACCCCAGAAAACCATATATTTTCAGAAAGTACACATTCTGACGAATCCAATATGGGTAAATAAGTGTTTCTACTGCAAACTGCCAGACTGCAAATCAATGCTGAACGTAACCGTTTTTATCAAATTTCTGAAAATCGTCACAAAGCTTGAATTTTACCCCATTATATGCCCCACATTTCGTAACTTATCAGCATAAAACATCCTAAATATGAACGCCAGGGGTCTACTGAACACTTTGATGCCCAATATGCATAGATATACCAAACTATGTGGCGCACAGAGACCCCCAAATGACAATAGTGTATATACATTTTCACAGCTGACGCGCTGGCTGCTGCAATATAAGCACCTGGTGTGTGTATTATGCGACATTAGACCCCCCTAACAGTACAAAGACCCCAGAAAACCATATATTTTCAGAAAGTACACATTCTGACGAATCCAATATGGGTAAATAAGTGTTTCTACTGCAAACTGCCAAACTGCAAAGCAATGCTGAACATAACGGTTTTTATCAAATTTCTGAAAATTGTCAGAAAGCTTGAATTTTACCCCATTATATGCCCCACATTTTGTAACGTATCAGCATAAAACATCCTAAATATGAACGCCAGAGGTCTACTGAACACTTTGATGCCCAAAATGCATAGATATACCAAACTATGTGGCGCACAGAGACCCCCAAATGGATATATAGTAGATAAAATTTACAAGGCAAAACAAAATAAGGCAGTAAAGGGTGAAATGCAAAAAAATCCAATAAAACCACAAAAATCAATGTTTTTTTTCCAGACTAGTGTTATCAGCTGTCAGAATCACAGTTTGAATATTTTAGATGGGCCAAACAGGTTATACGGCTAGAAAAAAGTGAACACAATATATGCAGAGCTGAAAATGCAATAAAATGGCTAAAAATTCAATAAAATGGCTAAAAATGCACCAAAATACCCAAAATTGCAATATAATCACCGAAATAACATACAAAAGGTATTGCACAGTACGGTTAGCGAATACGCTATGCGTAATGGCAATAAAACATTTTTTTCAGCCAAAAAAAGAAACGATGCGATAAGAAAAAAAAAAAAAGGCCACAATGCCATGTATGTGCGTGTGCGTGTGTACAAATGGTAAATTACATGTTATGTGCGCGTGTGTGCGTGTGCACATGTGTGTAAGTGCAGTGAGTGTAAGTGACCCCCCCAATCCCCAAAAATGTATGTGTAAGTGTGTGTAAGTGTGAATCTAAGTGTGTATTACTGTAATAAGTGTGTGTTGGTGTGTTTGTGTGTGTAATTGTTGCACTAACCTGAAAAAATCGCTGGAGACTGTTGCAGGCGATCAGGAAGAGCCCCTGGAAGACATCTGCCTCGTGGTTCCTGTCTGTGTGCTGTGGGGGCGGAGATCGACGATCCGGTGCAGGCTGCAGCAGCAGGACACGTAAGTAACACGTGCCTGCTGCTGTTTTTGGGCCCCTGGGCGATCGCGCCCCAGGGGCCACTCGATCCCCTGCTCTGCTCGTTGCCTAGGGGCAGGGGATCGAGCAGGAACGGAGCGAGCGGCTCTAACAGCCGCTCCTCCGCTCCTGAAACAGGAAATGCTGCAGAACGTAGAATCTACGTTCTGTGGCATTTCAAGTACCTTTGCCACAGAACGTAGATTCTACGATCTGTGGCATTTAAAAGGTTAAATGAAATTGCGTTTGTTATTCAAATGTAAATTGCTGGAATGCAGGGTCAGAACTAGGCAGAAGAGGCATTTCCCTAGGGTGCAGTGATGGGGGTGGGGGGATAGATGGGCAGGTACCTGTTAAAGGGGTGATTCACCTTAAAGTTAAGGGGCAGATTCACTAACTTCGAGTGAAGGATTCGAATGAAAAAAATTCGAATTTCGAAGTATTTTTTGGGTACTTCGACCATCGAATTGGTTAAATTCGTTCGAATTCGAACGAAATCGAACGATTCGAAGTAAAAATCGTTCGACTATTCGACCATTCGATAGTCGAAGTACTTTCCCTTTAAAAAAAACTTCGACCCCCTACTTCGGCAGATAAAACCTACCGAAGTCAATGTTAGCCTATGGGGAAGGTCCCCATAGGCTTGCTAAACTTTTTTTGATCGAAGGATATTCATTCGATCGTTTGATTAAAATCCTTCGAATCATTCGATTCGAAGGATTTAATCGTTCGATCGAATGAAAAATCCTTCGATCGTTCGATCGAACGTTTAGCGCTAAATCCTTCGACTTCGATATTCGAAGTCGAAGGATTTCAATTCGAGGGTTGAATTTCGAAGTATTTTTAAATTCGAAATTCGACCCTTAGTGAATCTGCCCCTAACTGTTAGTATGTTATAGAATGGCTAATTTCCAGAAATGTTTCAATTGACTATCATTTTCTATTGTTTGTAGATTTTAAATTTGCCTTTTTCTCCTGACTCCAACTTTCAAATGGGTGTAACTGACTCCATCTAAAAAAGAATTCTCTGTAATGCTACAAATGTATGGTTATTGATACTTTTTATTCCTCATCTTTCCTTTCATAGTCCAGTCTCTTATTCAAATCAGTGCATGGTTGCTGGGGTAACATGGGCCATAGCAACCAGACTGCAGAAATTGCAAACTGGCGAGCTGCTGAATAAAAAGCTAAATAACTAAAAATAAAACACAAATAGTAAAAAATGAAAACCAATTGCAAATTGTTTAGAATAACACTCTACATCATATTAAAATTTAATTTAAAGGTGAACAACCCATTTAATGTGTTTTCTGCCTACCCCATATCTGTGTTCACTGCCCTCTGTCGCTCTCCCTTCTGTCACGGTCATGTCCCTTCCCTTTCCTCCGCCCTCCCTCCCCTGTCCTACCTAAGGCACATGTGCCTGCAGGTACTCGTAAACATCCAGAAGATAGCTGGATAGGCTGGTCAGGTTGTCCCAGCCATGCTTAAACAAGTCAAATAAGACTTCAGCAGCGCCCCCATACGTTTCCTTTTTAAAATAAGATAAACTCTGTTTAAGGGGGACCTGTCATTAAAGGAACAGTTCAGTGTGAAAATAAAAACTGGGTAAATAGGCTGTGCAAAATGAAAAATGTTTCTAATTTACCAAAAATGTAATGTATAAAGGCTGGAGTGACTGCATTCTAACATAATAGCCAGAACACTACTTCCTGCTTTTCAGCTCTATAACTCTGATGTTGTCAGCGACTTGTAGGGGGCCACATGGTACATATCTGTTCAGTGAGTTTGCAATTGATCCTCATCATTCAGCTCAGATTCAGAAGCAACAGATATGACCCATGTGGCCTCCCCTCAAGTTTCTGGTTACTGCCTGGTAGTAGTGGAGTTATCTCTATGGGATATGTTGTATGCTAGGTGCTTGGGATTTTCTGGAAACAGGATGTTATCTTAATTTTGAGCAAAATGCCTTAAAGGAACAGTAACACCAAAAAATGAAAGTATTTAAAAGTAATGACAATATAATATACTGTTGTGCTGCACTTGTAAAACTGGTGTGTTTGCTTCAGAAACTCTGTTTACATTTTAACTATTTCTTCAGAAGCATTTATTGCATATTTTTTTCTTTTAACAGACCTCTGGATCCTTCTCTCCATGATATGGGTCCACTTTCTTGTAATGCTGGGCCAAGGTATGTCTTTTACATTTTTAATGTGATAGCGGTAGAGTTTTCAGTGCCATTATTATTCATGGAAAAAATCAAATTAGAAAGCCATTATTATTATTTTTGGAATATGGGATAATCATTACTGAACACAAACTTTATGACTGACAGACAAAATTGAAAAGGTATTACATATGGTGTGACTTTTTCCTGTCAACTTTTTGCCCCCTCGCTTTTCTGTTTTCATATTGGAGCTACAGACTGTTATGACCTCTTCTTTTTGATCTATTGAAACTGATCCAGGATCCCTGTTATGCGATAAATAGGCCCAACACCATGCTTCACTGTATTCACAGTGCACTGTGGCTTGAATTCAGTGTTTGGGGTCGTCTGACAAACTGTCTGCGGCCCCTAGACCCAAAAAGATCAGTTTTGCTTTCATCAGTCACAAAACGTTGCACCATTTATTTTTTAATGCCAGTCAATTTGTTTTTTGGCAAATTGTAACCTCTTCAGCTTGTCTTTTTTTTCGACAATGTGACTTTTCAGGGGCTTTTTGCTGATAGCTTGGCTTCACATAGGCGTCTTCTAATTTTTACAGCACTCACAGGTAACTTTAAACCTTCTTTGATTTTCTGGGAACTTTGCCATTTTGGCTTGTTTTCTATCCATTCTAATGGTAGTTTTCAGTTTTCTTTCAGGTTTTAGTTGCCATTTTAAAACTTGAGATCAGTTAACTGAGCAGCCTATAATTTTCTGCACTTTGTTTTACCCTCTCCAATAAGGTTTTTAATCAAAGTACTCTGTTCTTCTGAACAATGTCTGTAACAACCCATTTTACTCAGATTAAATGCACTATAACCAGCATGCACATTTGCTGCCTTCCTTCCTTAAATAAGGGCCATAATTGACACCGGTTTTAACACAAAATGAATGACCTCGCTAATTGAACTCCACACTGCTATTATTTGAAACAAGCCTCAATTATTGATTCAATTACACAGAATCGGCACCATGCATGTCATGACTGCTGGGTCTGTTGGTTTTCTATTACTCTACTATACCTACTAGTAAATTATTTGCCATGTAGAAATATAATTTCTACCAGAAACAGTGATTGATCAGGTAAGTGATGTTGCAGTGCACAGCAGATGGCAAATAAGCTCTGTAGAACATAATGGTGTTATCCACTAACCCAGGGCCGGACTGGGAGTAAAAAGCAGCCCTGGCAAAAAAATCAAAGCAGCCCACACAGAAATGCGTGTGGTCTTTGATTTACACACAAGCATATTTTATATATGTGTGTGTATGTATATATGTGTGTATGTATATATATATATGTGTGTGTGTGTGTGTGTGTGTGTGTGTATGTATGTATGTGGATATATATATATATATATATATATATATATATATATATATATATATATATATATATATATATATATATATATATATCCACACATACATTGAGTCAAAACTGCAATGAATTATGTGCATAAAATTAAGGTTCTTTACCTGCATTAATGACACAGAAAAATTAAATTATCTACGGTGTTGTTTTTGCCATTTATTAAGAGCCCAGACCATCTTTAAAAATAACAATGATTCAAAAGATTCAATAGGTAACCATCATTTTTTATTGATTTAAAAGTGCTTTACTAACAAATATACCACATGAATACAATCTGCCCTTATTTTAGCAATTTTGCTAAGATTTTGTTAAGAAGTTCGTACCTGAACAGAGATTATGTGGTCATTCCTTGTAAGTGAAGACCAAGGAAGCACATCAGGTGCAAGATTAGCTGTTATCTGATCCACATAACTAACGAAAAGAAGTGTATTAGGCATAACTATAAACAAGTAAAATAAATAGTTCAAATAAATTAACAACAATACTGAGGTCAGGATTCCAACCAGTGCAAAACTGAAACTTTCAGCTTTTCATGTATTACTTTTCAAAAGCCAAGCAGTGCATTTGATCGAAATGCAGTACTTTCAGATTATTGTATCTGTCCAGAGTTAATGAAGCCCAATATAGTGAAGACCTCTGAAGAGATGATGATTTATCATTCAATGCATGGTACCATATAACTCAGTAGAGCAACCAGAGTGTGAAATACAACAGAAGCAGTGAGAGTAGCAGCCCAAAGGTTTTGAAAGGTTTTGTTCAAGAACATGTTAAGGTATAAGCAGGCGCATAAGGAGATCACTCCTTTCAGCAACTCTGTCAATTACTTCCTCAACATCTAGACTCATAAGAACTTTCTGTTGCCATTAACATAAATGACTCCAAGTGCTGTTGTGATATAGTGCTTCTTAATCTGCTTTTGATAAACTTTAATGTAGAAAAGCTTCTCTCACATGCTACTTGTGATACAGAGTCAAAAGGAATTTGTATGCCAATCCAATCACATTATATGCATCGGTTAATAGATTGTACCGTTGTAGTAACTGATAGCAGCATACAGGGCAGTTCTTACATGTTGAACAACTCTTGTTCACTAATTCCATCTCAGACTCCGTGTCCTGGTCTTTAGCTTTTATGGTGGTTGCGACCCTGACTGAGTACTCATCCAGTGCAGAGGCCTTTAATTTATCCCAATGTGCTGCAAGACTTGTTAACTCAAATTGTAAATTTTCAGCTGTGGCCCTTTCATCATATTTCAGCAACAGTTTGCTTAGTTCTTGCAGTGCTAGGGTGGTAAGTCCTTTCTCTCTTATAACCGAAAAATTTCTTGGGTCCAAACAAGCAAAATAAGCATAAATGCTGCTATGTGCTGAAAACCGTTGATGCATGCTCTTTAGGACTGTATCCAAGATAACATTGTGGACCTGAATGCTGAAAGCTGTAAGAGCATTTGGAATAACTGTATCATCAGACAACTCATCTGGCATTTTCTTCCTCTTTCTAATTCTCTTTATAGGCAGAGATTTTTCTATCTCAAGTTCCAAATCTTCATATTTATGCTGAAGCTGCTCATCTGCCCATTTCACAAATTTATCTGCAGCTTCTATGACAGTATCAAAAGATCTTGCGAAACATTCCAGATTTTCTTCTACTCCGTTCACCTTCCGATAAGCTGTTAAAATCTCCATTCCAGAAGTCTGAAGATATTTGGATAATGGGGTTGTTAGCTCAAAAATACGCAGGAAAACCTGAGCAGTGAGGATAGTCTCGTACCTTAAAAGAGAATCACAAAAGCCCTTTGCTTTTACACGGGCATCTGGACTAGACTGATGATTCTTTTGAAATTCTGAAAGCATTGCAATAAGGCAAACATAAAGACCAGAGTCTGGTTTTGAAAAGTTGCCAAAAACTTTTCGCAATGCTGCATCCTTGGACCACCAGCGGGTTTCACCAATCACCGACAGCCTACGGCGGTGAGGATCCTGGCTGATATTTTCCCACAAATCCATGCAAAGATATGAATCACGGATAAACACTGCTATGTCATTTAGTAAAGAAAACAATGATGCACTCTGAATGGTAGCTTTTGTTGTATCTGAAAGCACTAAGTTCAGAACATGTGCATAACACCATACATGTATCTGGCCAGGGGATACCGTTGTCAACCATGTTGAAAAACCATTATATTGTCCTTGCATATTTGTTGCCCCATCTGTAGAATTGCCAGCACATTTACGCACATCTATTTTACAAGAATCAAGCACTTTCATTAGCATTTGGTGTAAGGATTCCCCAGTGCATGATTTGCAATCCACCACAGCAAGAAGTCTTTCATGAACCTGAGTAGTTACATAACGAACAATTACTGAGAGCTGATCTCTTGATGCAATGTCCTGGGATGTATCAATCTGTACTGAAAACATTCCTGCATCCCTCACTTGCCTTGCGATGTTTTCTTGAATAAGCAGCCGTATGGCTTCAATAACTGCATTAACTGTTGATTTTGAAAGCAGTGTTAATAGAGAACCTCTACCCTTAGTTCCCTTGGAATGCCTCTTTTTACTTTTTTCTATGCATTCATTGACATGTTCTTGAGTACAGATGTCATATTTACTCAAGAGGAGAACCAGCTCAAGAAAATTACCATGGTCTAGGTTAGGACCCTGCAGGGTGTATGCTGCCTCAAATTTGTCTCCTCTGTAGCTAAGGCCACATTTTCCAATAAGTTTGACAATGCTCACCACTCTCTCTAAAATCTGTCGTCTTTTTCTGACCTGCTCACAATGTGCCGACATTCGATTGTGATTTATCAGGCTGCTTACATCTCCACTGGTAGCCTTTAAAAAATATGCTTCTGCACTATTTTGGTGACTCACACTTTTTTTATGTTCTTCTATTCGATGATGGACGTGTCTCCAGTCTGTAGTTCCATCAATGAAAGAATTGTTTGTTGTAGGCTTTGAAAATGCTAGACAAACAGAGCAAAAAAAAGCCCTTCTTTCTTCATAGAATGTTAGCCACTTTCGATTTGTTCCATCTTTACGATAGAAATGCTTTTTTGCTGTAAGATTAGCAGTGTCTTGTTGGGGGTGGTAACTAAAAAACATAGACAGCTGACTTTTGTTAGGGCGTGAAAAGTAGTTAAAAGTTAAATGTTCACTTTCTGCAGAGTTTTTTTCATCAAACACATGAGAAGCATCCTGTAATGAAGCAACAGATGCAACAGCCTCTGATGAAGTGCTAGCCACAGGAGAAGCAGCATGTAATGAAATGATAGCTGCAGGAGCACCCTCAGCCGATGAATTTTCAGCTGCATAATAATCAATTGGTGTAGAAGAACCAACAGCATAAGCATTTTTGGGGGGTACAGTGCACATCTCAGAAGCAGAGAGAGGACATGAAGAGTAGACCACTGGAGCAGCCCCAAGGACTTGGAGTGGATGCAACAAGATCAGCTGCAGGACATGAAGTGTCATCTTCTAGAGCAGAAATAGGTGATCGAGTGCAAATTACATGAGTAGACATAGATGAGGGTCCAGGGTCAGCAACTTTCTGGAAGAATAAATCTGATAATTTTGCACATTTAGCAGCGTCTGCTTCTAGATTTCTCCTCTTCTTCTCTCTGACTTTTTCAGCGCCACCTTTCCGTTTTTGAGTTATTTTCAGATCCATCTTATTCTGATTATCGCACATGCTGCAAAATTTTTCACTAATTCAAAATTTCTGCAGTCCTGCCCCCACCTCTGCTCTCCTATATTACACTGCTCTGTGGAGGTGGGAGGGGCTGCAGACGTGAGCGTGTCAGGAGAGGGGGGAGGAACCGGATCAGACACAGAGCACAGGGAGGACTGATTAAAAGCAGACGGCGGGTCACATCACAGATTAGTTTAAAGGTAAACTAATTAAGTGGCCGCGCCGTTCCTGCTCAGTATAAGTATACGCTACGCTGTCTGCGTCTGACAGTAATTAATAGCGCCGTAAATTAAAAGCAAAGTAGTGAAGTGCCGCATCTATTCAGAGTCTCAGACAGCGTGCAGCCCACTGAAACAAAGGGGAGATCGGCCCCTCGGGCAAATGCCCGAACCGGCAGATTATCAGTCCGGGCCTGCACTAACCTGTGCCATATAGCCTTTTTTCAATTTCTGCCATTGCTACACAGCAGCTTGTTTATATGAACTATAGCAGTTTTACCAGTGCAGGGTAACCCGTACATGAGATTTTTATTGCTTTAAAACACTTTCATTTTTTGGGGTTACTGTTCCATTAAGGCAGGGTCTGATTATCTGACTTTCCTGCAGAGAATTTAGTCCAGTGAAATTGCTGGGTAGCAATGTACTTGCAGTTACACAGTGTTAAATGTTCTTTCTTGGCCTGGCAGGCAGAACTTCTTTGTTACCTGTATGAATGAGGCATTGCATTGTGCCATCTACTATCCTGTGAAAACTAATTGGCAGATTTACTGAAGTTCTATGTGGGTAATATTTAAGAATGACCAAGAGTTCAAATTTTAGCGTACAAAAACGAGGAAAGTTTTAGTTGTGAAAGTGTTTTTGGTCCTAAATGTCCACAACACAGTTGTGTGCTATAGATGTCATGTGAATGACCGGTACTATGGAGAGGGCATTTCAGGAGAAATGCTACATGTGCTATAAGCATAATGTACCTCAATCTTCATGGAAAATTGCTAAGGAAAGGCAACAGAAGAGGGGTGGTTCAATTTTAGGGAAGCGATTGGCTGGAGAAGAAAATTGTGCAGACTGAGGGGGATGGTGGCCTTTACCTGGCAGAGTGATTGGCCAAGTAGTATTGCTGTTGATTCCAATACTGCTTGTTCCAGCGCTAGCTAAATGTTTGAGGTCAGAATTACACTAGCAACCGCACACTGAATTTTTAGATTGAAAAATGAAGTCAGAAGAAAAAGGCAATTAATTATAAAAATAATGACCAATTAAAAAGTTGCTTAGAATTGGCCATTTTCTAACATTCTAAAAGTTAACTTAAAGGAAAGCGTTTTAAAGTAATGAAAATATAATGTACTGTTGCCATGCACTACTATAGTTCATATAAGCAAGCTGCTGTGTAGCAATGGCAGAAATTGAAAAAATGCTCAGGTTAAAAAATGGCACAGGTTAAATAGTGGTTAACACCATTGTGTTCTACAGAGCTTATCTGCTGTGTAACCTGAGCCTTTTCTCCTTTGAATGGCTGCCCCATTGCTACACAGTAGCTGATTTATATAAACAATAGTAGTGTTCCTGAAGCAAACACAGCAGTTTTACCAGTGCAGGGCAATACTGCATTATATTTGTATTACTTTAAATACTTATTAGTATGTTACTGTTCCTTTAAAGGAGAACCATCCCTTTAATGCAAAGTGGACTTTACAGTCCTGTCAGGACTGATCTTTATCCAGTCAAATTTGCATCAGCTTCTTCACATTGGTTAGATGATTCTTGCAATTCTGTTTTCAAATAAATAGTCACAGTTTTCAATTAGATACGAATTACAGTTAGGTCCATAAATATATGGACAGACAACTTTTTTTCTAATTTTGGTTCTATACATTACCACAATGAATTTAAGCCTTTACTGCAGTTGCTTTTCAATTATTAGAAATTAACATTTTATTTTCAGTTTTTTAATTTGTCCAATTACTTTTGAGCCCCTGAATTGATTGTTTTTTTTTAAAAAAAAAAAAAAGGCTTTAGTTCCTCACATTTTTATGTAATCTTTTTGTTCAACCCACTGAATTAAAGCTGAAACTATGCATTTCAACTGCATCTGAGTTGTTTCATTCAAAATTCATTGTAGAAATGTACAGTACAGAAAATTAGAAAAAAAAGTTCTGTCCAAATATTTATGGACCTAACTGTAAATAACACAGATAACGACTTTTCAGGGTACGATTTCTTCAATACAAAAAGTGAATTGCTCAGTGGTCTGAATCATTTTGCAAGGCACTGTGCTTAAATTAATTCTCCTGTGTAATTGTATGCCTTTAGCTACAGTATAAACTACAGTACTTTGAATTACATTTTTATGTAGAGCTACAGCGCTACAACCCTAGTCCAAACTCATTTTCCAACATATGTTTTTCTGGGTATATTGCAATGCCACATAGTAGTGTTCAAAGCACAGCTAATTTTGCACGTCATGTTCAAGTTCAATGAACTGATATGGCGCTGAAATTTTTTTTTGGCCTAATTTAATTAGGAAATATCTACATGTTTAATTCTTGTTTTAAACAGGGAAACAATTGAAATGTAAACTAACTTCCTGCTCCCAATAAGCAAAGTCAAACAAATAGCAGTACACTGAGAAGGCCCTGTATATATAAACCCCTCCTTTACCCCAGTTATCTTTTAAGATAAAGAGCAGCTCATTTTCAGTGGTCTGCTAATTTGTTTTACTGCTCATGCTCACTGGGACCAGGAAGTAGAGCAAGAAATAACAAAAACAATACATATTCTCCAATTTACACAGTAGACAAAAAGTATCTTCAGCACAATACCTATGATAAAGCGCATATATGAGCATTTTAATGGCAGGGGCACACAGGCAGATTCGGGAAGATTTAGTCACCTGGCGACTAATCGGCTCTTTTGCAGAGCGACAATCTCCCCGAACTGCCTTCACCCTGCTATAATGAGAAAACGCCTGTTCTAATGCACTCACGGCACTTCAATTTCCGAAGTCACCTGAAGTTTCCTCGTGAGGCATTTTCTCATTAAAGAAGGCAGGGGGAAGGCAGCTCGGGAGATTATTGCCCCCCAGAAGAGGCGATTAGTTGCCAGGCGACTAAATCTCCCTAATCTGCCCATATGCACCTGCCCTAAATTGGTTTACAAATGCTGTTACTTTGGACAAAATGATGGTTTTATGGTTTGTGGTCCCCCCCCTCAAATCTACTAGCTACTATTATGTATATTTTATACAGGTATGGGACCTGATATACATAATGCTCAGGACTTGGAGTTTTCCAGATAAAGGATCTTTGTTATTTGGATCTCAATACAAGTCTACTTAAAATAATTTTAAGCATTAAATAAACCCAATAGGATTTATTTGCCTCTAATAAGGGTTAATTATATCTTAGTTGGGATCAAGTACAAGGTGCTGTTTTATTATTACTGAGAAAAAGAAAATCTGTTTTAAAAATCAGAATTATTTGATTAAAAAGGAGTCTATGGGAGACTGACCAGTAATTCAGAGCCTTCTGGATAAGAGATTTCCGGGTAATGGTTTGCATACCTGTATTCTGTTTGCACAGTGAATGTTTTAAATGATAGATTGAAAGATGTATTCAAGGGGGTCTGAACACAATGATAAAAATTGTAGATTCTTGCCTAACAATCTGCTTTCCTTTTGGTTAGCATTGCTGAGCATGGCATCTAGATTCAAAATTTTAGACTGGACAGAGTGCAAAAACTAAAAAAAAAAAAGTTGCATATTGTTTCAGGTTACAAATATTTGCTATACTAAATGAATTTTAACCCTTTAAATGCTATCACTTAATACGAACTGCCACATTATTCTTCTGTGCTACCAATGATTTATTTTGTTCACTTTTCATTAAAGGGCACCTACTGGCAAAAATATGCTTCCTCCACAGGAGATGTGGGCGGACAGAACCCTCATTTATTTCTTAAAATAAGCCACCATTGTGTGCTGTGCTCTCCGCACCAGGAGCCTACTCTTGGTTCTGGCAGCCATGCTAGGATATGCACATAATGAGCAAGTGTTACATCAAGGGCATGCACATATTGAGCATCTTTTACTTTGAGTGCTCTTTCATAGTATTCGGGTAAAAACACTATGGGGTATATTTATGGAGGAGTTAAGTTGGAGATCGCCGCAGTCGGCTAGCGTGAAAATACCGCCTCTCTCCATTAATTTATGTGGGATTTTTAAAGGAGTATTTATCAAATGGTGAACTTTCACCCCTTGATAATTACACCTTTAAAAATCCCACAGAAATTAATGCAGATATGCGGTATTTCACTCTAGAGGACTGTGGCAATCTCTAACTTCACTCTTTGATAAATATACCCTTGTCAGGGAACCGGGAGTTCCCTCTGGGGAGTTGTCCGGATATAGGAGGAAGCCCCTCAGGAGGGATCAGGATCGTGGTATCCAGGGATTCAGCAGAAGGGGTAATAAAGTTCAGGCAACAGGTCAAAAGGCAGGCAGAATATAAACAGAGTCCAAAGTCCAGGCAGGGGGTCAACAACAAGAGATCAATCAATAGAATACTCAGGGATAACAGCAACAGGGAACCCAGGAATCTAATCAGGAACAAGATCCTATTTTCGGGCGCCATCTTGGCGTCTCGGGCGTCCTTTTAAAGGGGTTTTTTGGCGCCCTTGCGTCGGCGTCAGCACGTCTGCGACCGACGCGCTGCGCCTGCGTCCGTCGCACCGTTGTGACGTCTTCGCGCCTGCGCACTCGCGCGCAGGCGTCTCTGCGCCGGCGCTGCTACCCACGTGGCGGCCATGGGCGCCGCCATTTTGGGAGCGGCGTCGGAGGAAGTAGTTGCGCCGCCCGGAGCTCCTGGTCCTGCTCCGGGCGGCGATCGTGACAGTACCCCCCCCCCTCACGGGGGGCCTCAGGACCACCGAGACAAGGCTTCTGGGGAAACTTGGCGTGAAAATCCCTCACCAGACGAGGAGCGTGAACATCACGATGTCCTTCCCAGGAGCATTCTTCAGGACCGAAGCCCCTCCACTAAATGAGGTACTGAAGGGACCCTCTGGAGATCCTGGAGTCTAGGATTTTCTCCACCTCGTACTCGAGTTGACCCTCCACAGAGATGGCAGGAGGAGGAGATTGACCACCAGAGAACCGGTTGGTGATAGCGGGTTTCACCAGAGACACGTGGAACACGTTGGGGATTCTCATCTCTGGTGGAAGCTGAAGTCTGACAGCCACAGGGTTGATTATCTCCAAGATGGGAAATGGACCCACGAATTTTGGACCCAACTTGGGAGATGGTATCTTCAACCGGATATTCCTGGAAGAGAGCCAGACATTATCACCCACCTTGTAGGGAGGAGAGGATCTTCGACGACGATCCGCGAAAGTCTTATGAACAAGAGCGCTCTTCTCTAGGTTCAACTTGGTAGCAGCCCAAATAGCAGACATATGGGCTGCGGAATCGTCAGCAGCCGGGACGTCAGAAAGTACAAAGTCTTGGGGAAAAGCTTGAGGATGCTGCCCATACACCGACATGAACGGAGACCTTCCTGTAGAGGAATGACAAGCATTATTAAGAGCGAATTCCGCCCATGGGAGGAGATCAGACCAGTCATCCTGGCAGAGGGATACGTGGTTCCTCAGGAACTGTTCCAGGGCTTGGTTGACACGTTCAGCTGCCCCATTCGTCTGCGGATGGTATGCAGATGAAAACTGAAGAACAATTCCCAGGTCTTTGCATAGGGAACGCCAGAATTTGGCAGTAAACTGGGTGCCTCTATCGGAGACCATTTCCACCGGGAAACCATGCAGGCGGAAGATGTACTGGATAAATAGCTGGGACAACTCCACCGCAGAGGGCAACTTCTTCAGAGGGATGAAATGGGCCATTTTGGAGAATCGATCAATGACAACCCAGATCACAGTGTTCCCACAAGAGGGAGGAAGTTCGACAATGAAGTCCATGGACAGGTGGGTCCAGGGACGGGAAGGAACCGGCAATGGCTGTAGTAACCCACTGGGGCGGGAATGGCTTGACTTAGATGTGGCACAAACATTACAAGCAGCAACAAAGTCCTTCACATCTTTGCGGATATCAGGCCACCAGACCAGGCGTCGTAATAGTTCAAGAGTCTTAGCTGGACCAGGGTGTCCGGCTTGCCTGGAGCAATGGGTCTGTTGCAGAATAGGCAGACGCAGCTCAGGAGGAACAAATGCCATTCCAATGGGAGTATCTGAAGGAGCAGAAGACTGACCAGCCAGGATTTGGTCAGCAAACTGTGGATACAGGGAGGCAATAATCTTGACTGGAGGGATGATTGGCTCTTGTCTCTCAGGAGAGCGGTCCACCGGAGTGAAGCTACGAGACAAGGCATCGGCCTTCTGATTCTTGGAACCTGGGCGATAAGTCAAGATAAAATTAAACCGAGAGAAGAAGAGAGCCCACCTTGCTTGTCTGGGGTTTAGCCTCTTGAGGGACTGGATAAACTCGAGATTCTTATGATCGGTGAAAATCTGAACAGGAATCAGAGAACCCTCCAGGAGGTGACGCCACTCTTCAAGGGCAAGTTTAACAGCCAAGAGTTCTCGGTTCCCGACATCGTAGTTCTGCTCTGCGGACGAGAACTTCTTGGAGAAATAAGCACAGGGATGCAACTTCCCATCAGCGGGATGTCTCTGAGACAGGATGGCTCCGGCTCCGACTTCAGAAGCATCTACTTCGATGCAGAAGGGTAGTTCAGGATTGGGGTGTCAGAGGACAGAAGCGGACGTGAAGGCCTCTTTCAAAGACTGAAAAGCTTCAATGGCAGATGGGGGCCACAAGCTGGGTTTACCCCCTTTCCGGATGAGGGCCAGGATAGGTGCAATGCGGGAAGAGAACCCCCGGATGAACTGCCGATAGTAGTTAGCAAATCCGATAAATCTCTGGATTGCCTTGGTACTCAGCGGGATAGGCCACTCCTGGATGGCAGACACTTTCACGGGATCCATCTCAAAACCTTCAGGAGAGATAATGTATCCTAGGAAGGGGATCTTAGACACCTCGAAGACGCACTTCTCCAACTTGGCGAAGAGAGAGTTCTTCCTCAGACGAGAGAGTACCTCCTTCACCTGGGAGCGATGGCTTTCTAGGTCTTTAGAGAAGATCAGGATGTCGTCCAGGTACACGACTACGAACCTTCCTAGGAGATCCCGGAATACATCGTTAGCAAACTCCTGGAAGACGGCAGGGGCATTGCAAAGGCCGAAGGGCATAACGAGATATTCATAGTGCCTGTCACGAGTGTTGAATGCCGTCTTCCATTCATCACCCTCACGGATGCGAATGAGATTGTACGCCCCTCGGAGATCCAACTTAGAGAATATCTTCGCCCCCTTCAGCTGGTCGAAGAGCTCTACGATCAAGGGCAGAGGGTACCTGTTTTTGACAGTGATTTTATTCAGGCCCCGGTAGTCTATGCATGGCCGAAGGCCTCCGTCCTTCTTCTCCACAAAGAAGAACCCAGCCCCTGCAGGAGAGGTAGAAGGGCGGATAAACCCCCGCTGGAGATTTTCTTGGATATATTCCTTCATTGCGGAAGTCTCAGCAGGAGAGAGAGGGTAAGTGCGGCCTCTGGGGGGCATGGCTCCTGGCAGGAGTTCGACAGGACAGTCATAAGAGCGATGTGGAGGAAGGAATTCCGCAGACTTCTTACAGAACACATCGGAGAATTCCTTATAACAGGAGGGAAGAGACTTTAACTCGGTTGAGGAGATAGTTACCTTCTTGAGGGGTTTATCAGGAAGGCAATGCTGTAGGCAGAATGGGCTCCAACGAGAAACCTGCCCTGTGGACCAGTCTATGGTGGGATTGTGCAGGCGCAGCCAGGGGAGACCCAAAACAACAGGAACATCGGGACAAGAGATGATAAGAAACGAAAGTCTCTCTTTATGCAGGGTCCCAACCTGCACAAGTAGTTCGCCAGTGGTCATCGTGAGTACAGACTCCAGGGGTTTATCATCTATGGCGAAAATCCTCATGGGAGAAGGCAAAGGAAATAGGGGGATTCCCATGTACTTAGCAAAGAGAGCGTCCATGAAGTTACCCCCGGCTCCGGAATCGAGGAAAGCATTCCCGAAGATGGTCTTATCAGTCAGACGAATCTGGAAGGGAAGGAGAAACCTGTGTGAGTTTCCTTGGGTCTTCCCCTGAGACCAATCTCGAGACTTTTGAGTCGTGCCCCCTACATGAGTTACCATAGACATACCTCGGGGTACAAAACTCTTAGCCTTTGCAGGACAGGCATTAGCGAAGTGGGAATGTCCGCCACAATACAGACACAGGCCTGACGTCCGTCTGCGGAGTCTCTCTTGTTCAGTGAGGCGAGTTCTTCCCACTTGCATGGGTTCCTCCTGGAGAGAAATGGATGCTTGGGCAGGCGGGGTGACAGGAGCCTGCAGGAGAGGCCTCTGGAAGCGGGGTGCCAACGTGGGTTGAAACTTCCTGACACGATCTCTCAGGGTTTGATGCTCTCTCAGAAGAGTGTCCACCTTAACAGCCAAGGCGATAAGGTCCTCAACTTGCGTGGGTAATTCCCGGGAGACCAGGTCATCTTTGATGCGGAGGGAGAGACCATTATAAAATGCAGTATGGTATGCGTCGTTGTTCCAACGAGTCTCAGCAGCAAGTGTACGGAATTCAATAGCATACTCCGCTACACTGCGACTCCCTTGGCGGATTTGGAACAGACGGGAAGCAGCGGATGTCACCCGGCCGGGAGCATCGAAAACGATCCGAAATTCTTTGAGGAATGCTTCCGCGTCATCCATCAGTGGGGACTGCTTCTCCCAGTGTGGAGATGCCCACTCGAGAGCTTTCCCTGCCAGACGAGTAATCACAAACCCCACCTTGGCACGTTCAGAGTCAAATTCAGTGGGGTGTAGGGCAAATCGAATCTGGCACTGATTCACAAATCCTCGACAGGCTTGAGGATCGCCATCGTAGAGAGGCGGAGCAGGAATGTGTGGACCAGAGGTAGAGGGCTGGGTAGCCTTGGCAGCAGCCGCTTGCGGAGGAGGTGCCGGCAGGGGGGTCGCTGGTGTCAACAAGGAGAGCTTTTCCAAGATCGCCTCCAGCGTGTGTCCCACGTAATTCTGCCGGGCTTCATACGCCTCCATGCGGGAATGCAGGCCCCCGAAAGGCCCTGCCGAAATCTGGCTGAGCTTCCTCAGAGGAATCCATGGCCCGAAAATAATGTCAGGGAACCGGGAGTTCCCTCTGGGGAGTTGTCCGGATATAGGAGGAAGCCCCTCAGGAGGGATCAAGATCGTGGTATCCAGGGATTCAGCAGAAGGGGTAATAAAGTTCAGGCAACAGGTCAAAAGGCAGGCAGAATATAAACAGAGTCCAAAGTCCAGGCAGGGGGTCAACAACAAGAGATCAATCAATAGAATACTCAGGGATAACAGCAACAGGGAACCCAGGAATCTAATCAGGAACAAGATCCTATTTTCGGGCGCCATCTTGGCGTCTCGGGCGTCCTTTTAAAGGGGTTTTTTGGCGCCCTTGCGTCGGCGTGCGTTGTGACGTCTTCGCGCCTGCGCACTTGCGCGCAGGCGTCTCTGCGCCGGCGCTGCTACCCACGTGGCGGCCATGGGCGCCGCCATTTTGGGAGCGGCGTCGGAGGAAGTAGTTGCGCCGCCCGGAGCTCCTGGTCCTGCTCCGGGCGGCGATCGTGACAACCCTCATGTGTCTATTTAATGAAATGCATACTGTGAGATGTAAATTTTATTGGGATTCAAATTTAAAATGAAATGCCTTACATAAAATTTTTTGAAGCCAAAAGCCTTTCATGTATTATATTTTTTTCCATTTTAATGTTATAGGGAGTCGGAAATGCATTTGTCATCGGATACAGATTTTGATGATACGGAAATAAGAATCTCAAAACAAGGCAAAGGAAAGGTATGCCCCCCCATATTCATTATTTCTTATTGCCATTACTTTTTACATGAAAAGTATCAACTCAAAAGGTCTACTACACTGTTAGACCTCTGATATAAAATAAGTCGTTGGAAACCCAACTCAAGGTGATTGCTTATTTATTGCCCTGGATACACCTACTATATTGAAGGAACAGTTCAGTGTGAAAATAAAAACAGGGTAAATAGGCTGTGCAAAATAAAAAATGTTTCTAATATAGTTAGTTAGCCAAAAATGTAATATATAAAGCCTGGAGTGACTGGATGTCTAATATAATAGCCAGAACACTGCTTCCTGCTTTTCAGCTCTATAACTCTGAGCTAGTCGGCAACTTGAAGGGGGGCCACATGGGTCATATATGTTCGGTACGTTTGCAATTGCTCCTCAGCATGCAGCTCAGATTCAAAAGCAACAGATATGACCCATGTGGCCCCCCTTCAAGTCTCTGATTGGTTACTGCCTGGTAACCAGTCAGTGTAAACCAAGAGAGCTGAAAAGCAGGAAGTAGTATTCTGGCTGTTACGTTACAAACCCAGTCACTCCAGCCTTTATACATTTTTAACTAATTAACTTTACAAACATTTTTTATTTTACATAGCTGATCTATTTACCCAGTTTTTATTTTTACACTGAACAATTCCTTTAAAGGGATACTGTCATGGGAAAAATTTTTTTTTTCAAAGCGCATCAGTTAACAGTGCTGCTCCAGCAAAATTCTGCACTGAAAATAATTTCTCAAAATAGCAAGCAGATCTTTTTATATTAAATTTTGAAATCTGACATGGCGCTAGACAGTCAGTTTTCCAGCTGCCCCCAGTCATGTGACTTGTGATCTGATAAGCTTCAGTCACTCTTTACTGCTGTACTGCAAGTTGAAGTGATATCGCCCCCCCCCCCCCCAGCAGCCTAACGAAACTATGGTCAGGTAACAAGATAGCCGCTCCCTATCACAAGATAACAGCTGCCTGGTATATCTAAAAACAGCACTCAATAGTGAAATCCAGGTCCCACTGCGACACATTCAGTTACATTGAGCCAGAAAGCAGATCCATCCTAAAGTGCTGGCTCTTTCTGGAAGCACATGACCAGGCAAAATGACGCGGGATGGCTGCCAACCCACCAATATTACAACTAAAAAAAAATACACTTGCTGGTTCAGGAATGAAATGTAATATTATAGAGTGAATTATTTGCAGTGTAAGTGTAATTTAGAAATAAAAAAATACATCATAAAAATCATGACAGAATCACTTCATGGCAAAGGTCTTTAAAACAAAAAGACCCCTGACCAAATTTTGGGTTGAGCTCAAAAAGACTGAAAACTATTGCTGCAAACATTACCGCTCAACTACACACAGTGCAATAAAACATTACTTTAACACACAGGCTGTAGTTAAGCAATATATTGCAGTAGTGCAGTTAGAAGCAGCAACCAACCAACCAGCTGTGTGTTTGGCTCTGTCTGCTACATGCAAAAAATATGAAATATATAATTGACATGTTATATTGATTTTTTCATTTTATTTTGTACTTCAATATATGTTGACTGCAAATCAGTTCAGATTTATGCTCCAAGTACATCATGAATCTATTTTTATCTTTGTTTATCAATATGCGGGTCAATTAGGATATGTTGCAATGTTGTAAAATGCTATATTTACACATATTTTTGTTTGTTTCAGAAAGGAAAGAGAGGCAACATTGAGAAAGGCAAAGGTGGACCATTAAGACCTGGTGGTCCTAACTGGATGAATGGACATCATCCGCAAAATGGAGTAGAGAATATGATGTTGTTTGAGGTGGTGAAAATGGGAAAGAGTGCAATGCAGGTAAACAAACTACATCTGCCCCATACCTTTTTGTTTTATACATTTATGTAGCATATCCCTTTAATTGAATGACTTTGCAGAGTTGCAGTTCCAAACGTATTGTCCCAAGCAGTACCACTCAATATGCAGCCATATAGCATTTTAGTTATATATCTTGGAATCCACCCCTCGGTAAATTGGCCTTTTTTTGTCCTTTAAAGATTTTTGCTGTAATCGTATTCCTTGATTTATTTAATTGCAAGTTCTCATACACTGGCAAGCCAGTTAATGTTGCTGTATCTTTAAACTAGATTTTAAGCATAGTTAATTATATCTTTACTTTCTCTTTATTGCCACCTAAAAATCCTTTGTTTTAAACAGTGTTTGTCGTCTGAAGATCTGAACTGTACAAATTAAACATATGAAGGTAGTTTTGGATTATATTGAATATTAGGTGATGCAGTGCTATAGCAAAATATGAGCACATTCTTGCCTCAACTTTCAACCAAATTAATTTTATTTATGTTTTACCTTTTAGTCTGTTGTAGATGACTGGATAGAAGCATATAAACACAACAAAGATGTAGCTCTTCTTGACCTCATAAACTTCTTTATTCAGTGTTCAGGATGTAAAGGTAAGTTCACAGACATTCAAAACATAAATTCCACAACAATATAAAACGAGTTTGCGGTCAACTTCACTAAGGCCCATAAGTTAGCTTTCAGCAGAAATGTATGATTCTTGCAAACCTTGGATTTTGTAATGACGTGCATTAAAAAAATATACATTTGAACATTATACAAACATTAAACAAATATTTACATTTAAACATTTCGTCTTACAGGTGTTATCACTGGTGACATGTTTCGCCATATGCAGAATTCAGAAATAATTAGAAGAATGACAGAAGAGTTTGACGAGGTTTGTATAACTATTTATTTTGACATAATAGTAACTTTTCCTCACATTTGCACAAAGATGGTAATAGTTTTGAATTTTATTGGGCTAAATGTCATGATTAATTGCATTTTTGTTTTGGTTGAAGCTAGAGACCATTGTTTTAAGTATTTGTGCGTTTGCAGCACTAAACTTTCTATAAACAGAGCAGAATCTGTCAAGTTACCAAACAAGTGGATCATTGCTGATTTGTTCAGGACATATCACACTGATCCAATTGGGCAATTAGATCAGTGTGATATGTCCTGATTCATAATCGGCCTGTGTTAGTGGCTTTTCGCTCTGACTCGGTATCCACTGCCCCAGCTCAGCTGATAAAATTTTCCTATCTTTATATGACATAGTCCTTATAACACTGTACTGTTGTCTCTGCATGGGTACCTTTACGTAAGCAGCTTTTGAATAACTAGTCAGCAGGAACTGAAGTCAGATAGTTCTTCGTATACTAGTGGTTTTAATGCTTTGGCACCGGGTTCCGTTAAAGTGGAAAGCCTATAGCAAGTTTATGGTTTTGTTTATTTAAGAAATAAACTGCGTCCCAACAACCCTGCATATGACTGCTGAAAATAAACCATGAAGCCTCTGCATGCTGCTTTGTTTTTAAAGAAGAAAAGCTACCAAGGCAGTTTATTGCCAATAGATTAGCCACAACATTATAAGGTAGAAGACCATTTTAATTCTTTAGAATGCTTTTCCATACCTGAGTAAACAGCTCTAGATAATATCAACTCACAAACAGCTCTAGATGTATCAACTCACATACTGCACTAATAAACTTGAAGTGCTGAAACAAATCTATGGCACTGGTTCACTATTTAGGTAACACAAAGATTTAAAATATCTTGCTTTGTTTTTCTTTTGCTTACAGGATAGTGGCGATTACCCACTAACAATGGCTGGTCCCCAGTGGAAGAAATTTAAGTTCAGCTTCTGTGAATTCATTGGAGTACTGGTCCGCCAATGTCAGTACAGCATAATATATGATGAATATATGATGGATACTGTTATTTCTCTTCTTACGGGACTTTCTGACTCACAAGTTCGAGCATTTCGACATACAAGCACATTAGCAGGTTTGTGAATGCCTTGTTGCATTGTGTATGTACTATATTTATTTTGTAGGAATATCGTTTATGTAAAACTATAGTCAGATTAATTTTCTCCTGATAAAGTTTACCACAGTCTGTGTGCATGTGATAGGGACCTTAGATTGTAAGTTTGTCAGCAGGGACTGATGTGAATGATGTATATTTTGTAAAGCACTGGAGCTTTGAAACGGGGTTAGGGTAAAGTTGCTGTAATGTTTCATATAAGTTCTAGTTTTCCTGGAGCCTACAATCTAAGCAGTAGCTTAAGTTGTCCTTTTTGGAAATTTTTATTTTTTAAAGTTATCCAAAAAAGAACAATTGTTTCTCCTGGTCTTGTGCCCTATTTCAACCATTATTCTAAATGAACTTGGCCAGAAAAAAAAAGCATGCCACTTCTGTATTGGTGCTTTGCTTTACAGTTCTAGGGCATATGTTGGTCATAACCCTGAAGGTATCTTTCTTAGCCATCAGCTGACTTCTGGCTTTCAAACATCATTTTGTATGTCCACACTTCGTTGCTTTTCACAAACCATGAATGGATATTTTAGAATTTCCCATAAGTATATGATTTATATTTTAAAGGAATTGTTCAGTGTAAAAATAAAAACTGGGTAAATAGGCTGTGCAAAATAAGAAATGTTTCTCATATAGTTAGATGCAAAAATGTAATGTATAAAGTCTGGAGTGACTGGGTGTGTAACTTAATAGCCAGAACACTACTTCCTGCTTTTCAGCTCTCTTGGTTTACACTGACTGGTTACCAGCCAGTGACCAATCAGTGACTTGGGCGGGGGCACATGGACCATATCTGTTGCTTTTTAATCTGAGCTGCATGCTGAGGATCAATTGCAAACTCACTGAACAGATATGTACCATGTGCCCCCCCCTTCAAGTCACTGACTAGCTCAGAGTTATAGAGCTGAAAAGCAGGAAGTAGTGTTCGGGCTACTATATTAAACATCCAGTCACTCCAGCCTTTATACATTACATTTTTGGCTAACTAACTATATTGGAAACATTTTTTATTTTGCACAGCCCATCTATTTACACAGTTTTTATTTTCACACTGAACTGTTCCTTTAAGTGTTGTTGTTCCCTTTAGAAACTTTTGAATCAGTGGTGTATTCTATAATTTCAGTGATGTTATATATAGCAGAAATTGTCTCAGATTGATTTTCCTAATAACTGCATTTTTTGTGTTGTAAAGCTATGAAGCTAATGACAGCTTTGGTAAATGTGGCACTTAATCTAAGCATTAACATGGACAATACGCAAAGGCAGTATGAGGCGGAAAGAAACAAGGTGATTGGGAAACGAGCCAATGACAGACTGGAGCTTCTATTACAGAAACGAAAGGAGGTAAGAACATTGTTTTAATATGCAATCTTGTTCTTGCTACTTTACCCTTATGCTTATGTGTTATAAAACCCTTTTGCTACTTGTTTTGCCACTGGAAGAAGACTGTACAGAAAAATTATCTAGATATGGCACGTAAGCTGTGATGAGGTTATGTGGGCTTCTAATATGTAAAAGTGCATTGCCAAGTTCAGATGTTTACATTTTCAAATATTTTCTTGTGTGTATCATTATGGTTTTATAACTTAGGGATTCTGTGTTGATCATGCATTTAAGGCCATTGTGTTCTTTTGCTGTTAGGTTGTTTAGCATCTACTAACCCATTTTTGGTTATGCACGTCTCCAGCAAGTTTATTTATTTATTTTTTAATAAAACTTTAAAGTACCAGTAACATCAAAAAATTTTACAAAAAAATTCGTTAAAATACAACGAAAAAAAACATCAAGACCAATTGAAATTTAAAATAGCAAATCCTTTATTAAGATATAACTTACAGAAACTCCACTTCCTGTCTTCTACAGAAACGGCGAAAGGGCGACCATCCATCCTGTTGTGCTTGATTGCTCTTCCCTGGCTCTTCACTGACAGCGTGTCGATCTCCTCCAGCTCTTCAGAAGGCCGCAGCGGTGTTATTATGCCTGTCCCCACTGTAACATAGCAGACCGCCAGCATACAAGGGTAACCCAGAACCCCCTGCCCCTGCATTATTTTAACCCTCCTGTCACCGAGAATATTCCTTCTACCTGCTGCTGTGGGCTGCTGGGGAGATGCGCAGTCAATGTATGGATCAGTAAAGGGAGAAGCGTTTCTTCAGATCCTGCCTTCGGAAGGTGAACCAGCAGGCCGGCATGTTTGTGAATGGCAGGCCCCTGCCCAATGCTGTCCAGCTCTCTCCGCAGATCCCCAAGGCGAACTGCCATACATTGATTGCGCGTCTCCCCAGCAGCCCACAGCAGCAGGAATATTCTCTGTGCCAGGAGGGTTAAAATAATGCAGGGGGTTCTGGGTTACCCTTGTATGCTGGCCCACTGCGGCCTTCTGAAGAGCTGGAGGAGATCGACACGCTGTCAGTGAAGAGCCAGGGAAGAGCAATCAAGCACAACAAGATGGATTGTCGCCGTTTCTGTAGAAGACAGGAAGTGGAGATATCTTAATAAAGGATTTGCTATTTTAATTGGTCTTGATGTTTTTTTCGTTGTATTGTAACAAATTTTTTTATAAATTTTTTTGATGTTACTGGTCCTTTAAGTGGCCCAAAGAGTTATTTGGGAATAATTTTCTTAAATGCTGCATATTTTTTATTCAACACAGCTGCAAGAAAATCAGGATGAGATAGAAAATATGATGAATGCAATATTTAAAGGTGTTTTTGTACACAGATACAGGTAAGTTGATATTTACTTACTCTGTCTCTTCTGTAGTTAATTTAATGTAATCCTATATTGTAATTTTTTTTCTAATAGAGATGCTATTGCTGAAATTCGAGCTATTTGCATAGAGGAGATAGGAGTATGGATGAAAATGTATAGTGATGCCTTCCTTAATGACAGCTATTTGAAATATGTAGGTTGGACTATGCATGATAAGGTAAGGACAATTTGGTTTTTCTGTGTATGCATTTATGTGACATGGTGTACCTAAGTTTGTTTTTGTTGGTAACAACAATGAAAGCAAATTCTGGGACACATTATAAGCCTTTGTAAAGGCCAAGGATAGGATTAATCATTAGGAGGTGCCAATTGGTTGCACCCTACCAGTGCTATAATTGCTTATCTTAGGCCATGGAACTCATCTTTGCTAAAAAACACACTGTTCTAGGATCCTACTACTACTGTCATCATCTAGTTGCCTGTCCCAGGGCTTTCTTGTAGGGACATGAGTATATGCTTGTCCTTGCAGGGACATGGTTATATGCTCATGTGTAAAGCCAAGAACAGAAGCAAGCATCACTGGACAGGAAGCAAGATGGTGGACTGGCGCAAGAATTATACTCGGGTTGGTGTGTGTGTTTCAGCAAAGATGGCTGCTAGTTTGGGGCCAGAGGTTAGCTCTTATAATTACCGGGGGTGCTTAACTAATCTGCACCCCCCTGCCTCGCCCAGTGATTAAGCCTTTCGTTGTCCTTAAATATGTTGACATGTTTGAGTAATGACTAAACCTCCTGTCACTTTAGACTTCATTGTGTCCTAATCCTTTAATGGTCGTTGCATGGGGGAGGGGGTGTTAGGTGCTTTATGAGCCATTTCCTTTAATAGCCCAAAAATGTGCCCCAAAGCAAACAGAACTACCCCTATTTACTTGCATTGAATGTCCATCCCCCCCCCAGTCTAGTATATACTTTCCCCATGCACTTCACATTCAAGCACTTTTTGAGGCTAGAATGCCTCTGTAAACAGTACTGTCCAGCCTTTTTTTTCATTCATTGTCCATCTATTATATGTAGGCAGTGATATTCTACTTCTAGTAGTCTTCTATTGAGGACCATGTAAACTAAATAGCTCAGTGCAATTAGATAATCCATAATACAAATAGATGTATTCCAAGGATATCATTCAATACATTTGATATTTCTGTTCATTTATATTTCAAAATCTATTTATCTGAAATATTATAATATAGTAATATCCCTTAATATCCGTTAAAATGTTTTTGTTGCATATCAGTGTTTTAATTTTTGTAGCATAAACCAGAAAGAACATTTATTTTCTTTTAGCAAGGAGAAGTTCGACTGAAATGCCTTACAGCTTTGCAAGGACTGTATTACAACCGTGAGCTTAATTCAAAACTTGAGCTGTTCACAAGTCGATTCAAGGTATTTTTTTTTTCTTAGCATTCTTTTGTCAGAAAATGTCTTATCTGCATAGTCTGAGTGATACTTTTGTTTATGAATTCTAGGATCGAATTGTGTCCATGACTCTGGACAAGGAGTATGATGTTGCAGTTCAGGCAATAAAGCTTCTTACTCTTGTTTTACAGTAAGTCTTGTTTATGTCTTTGTTATTGTTAAATCAGGCTTGTTGATCTTAAATCAGGCTTTAAGGAGTCTTGCTCCTTTGTTTATCCTATTCTTGGATTTTGTGTTTTTTTATAACAGAAAAAGATTCTTTAAAATACTAACATTAAAATTTTTTGTACAGCATTGATCCAACTTTTCAAATGAGGGATACTGTAAAAAAAACTCTCAAAAAAAAAAAAAACTGGGAGGCACCAGGTTACTTTCTGGCAGAAAGTTGCCATGTGTTTATTGCTCCGTAAGGTACTGCAGATGTGGCTGACTTAAAGGGAATCTGTTGTCATTTTAAAAAAAAAATTTTTTTTGCATTTTTATAAAAAACACACATCCATAAACACTGTCTGGCAAATAAAATGTTAATCCACAAATCCATGCATAAGTTATTTTAGTTTGTATTTTGTCATGGGGGCTTCCATTTCTGCTCATTACACATTCATCCTGTGCTGCTCTAACAGCAGGCACAGCATTACCTGTGTGCTTGGAGGCAGCCACTCTATAATGAAAAGCCAGGTCGCACTACGACATGAGAATCTAGCTGTACACTCCCCCTCCCCTCTCTGCCCATGCGTGTGATGTTTGGAGGAGAGAGGTCACATGGTTTGCAGGGAAGCAATTACTTTCACTTTCCTACGTCTGCCTGCTCTACCGCTGCACTAGCAGCCCCTCCTCCCACAGACACTATCAAAGTTCCTGCCGTTCTGTAAGTTTGTTCTCTGCTTTCCTTTGGAGGGGGGAACTTTCTCTCCTTGCTGCCTTCCTAGTTTGTTTTACTGGTTACTAGATGAGGTAAAGGAGCTGTGAGTTCCCTCTGCTATCCACCTCACACACACCTTGCTCCTTTCCTGCCTGCAATACTTCTTTTTTCATTAACTACTTACTGCCTCCTTTCTCCTGAGCTATTTTAACCCTTCCTAGACTTAAGTTTTCCTGGTTTTCAAGTATGTCCTCCTTATTTTATCCTTTTTTTCTATTCCCTGTCATCAGTCCTGGGAGTGTACTCCTGTGTTTCTGCCATTCATTTTTGTGTAAACAAATATAATAAACTATCTATATAAAATATTTTTTCCAGTGCCCAAAATGAATTGTGTGTATGTGTATATATATATATTTATTTTTTAAACATTAGTGGGGGCAGTGATCACAGGACTATCTTATTTCAGTCCTTCTGAAGTGGTGTCAGTGAGAGCTTATCTTGATTCCTGCATATTGTTCAATTGACAGGCTCGGCAGACAAGGCTCTATTTACATTACAGCAGCTTGTAGGAGGGAGGGGTAATGACATCACTACAACTTGCAGTGCAGCAGTAAAGTGTCACTGAAGTTTATCAGAGCACAAGTCACATGACCTGAGGGCAGCTGGGAAATGTCAAAATGTCTAGCCCCATAGCAAATTTTAAAATTAGATATAAAAAAATCAATTTCTTGTTTTGAAAAATGGATTTCAATGCAGGATTCTGCTGTAGTAGCACTATTAACTGATGCATTTTGTAAAAAACATGTTTTTCCACGACAGTATCCCTTTAAATAATTCAAAGCATATCTGGGAGCAGGAAAAACACAAAAAGTACCCCAGGTTTGTTTGGTCAGCGGTAGAAGGTTTGCATTTTAGTCTCTTGGGTTGCCAGCAAATTGACACACTCCAGTCTTACCCATTACTCCTATAAAATATAAGTAATTTATATGTATTTTAAATTAAACAACTCAGATGCAGTTGAACTGCTTTAGTTTCTCACATTTTTATACAATCTTTTTGTTCAACCCACTGAATTAAAGCTGAAGGTCTGCAGTTCAACTGCATCTGAGTTGTTTCATTTAAAATTCATTGTGGTAATGTACAGAACCAAAATTAGAAAAAAGGTCTCTGTCCAAAGATTTATGGACCCAACTGTATGTAATAGGCCCCCAATGTTGATATACAGGTTTTTTTCTTTTCCGATTACCAAACTTTTATCAAGTCATTATATTTCTTACGCTTACCTCATACCACAAAGAAAACCACTGTTGAATGAAAACTTTCTCACTTTCCCTTAGTTTAAAAAGTTTTCTATTACTGCCAGAGTCTAGAAACATTTAATAAAATAAATCCTTGCTATACCCTATCTTTATAAATCAATCTACTATAAATGTTTTGTTTTAAAATTATTTTTTTTTGTAGAAGTAGTGACGAAGTTCTGACTGCTGAAGATTGTGAAAATGTTTATCATCTGGTTTACTCAGCTCACCGACCTGTGGCTGTTGCAGCTGGAGAATTCCTTTACAAAAAGTAAGCATGCTGTGAAGCGGTAAACCCACTTGTTCAACATAACTTAAATAAGCAAATAGAGTTTCTGCTAAATATGCTTTTTACTGTTATAACTGTATAATCCTATAATAATAATGCACAGATAAACTCCTCTATATTGGACTTCACTGTAGGTCAAAGCAGTCAATAACAGTCAAGGGGGGGGGGAGTTGTTTATTCAAAGCTCATTATCTCTACTTTAACTGTGCTAATTACAGTGCAGAGTACTGGTGTTTTCTCTGTTGCCAATTTTTGCCAATTCCCTGTGTGTAAAAGGAAGGAATGAAACCTACCTGTCACCATGCACACTGCTCACATTTTCAAAACATTTGCCCCATAGAGTCAAAAATCTGCTCAGTCTCATCTCAATCATTCCTTTAACTGCACACAGGGGGTAGGAAAACACTTTGTATGCCATTATCATTTTTCTCTGTCATCTCAGGGGGACACAGGAACTCATTGGGTTAAGCTCCACCCTCTAGGAGGCAGGACACTTAGAACTGATTTGTAAGGGGGCGTGTCCGGAACTCTGGTTAAACCCCACATTACCATAATCCCTCAGTTTTTAAGTGTCCTGTTTACTAGGAGAAGGGACAAACCTTGCCCCCTGAGACATGAAAATTGAAGACAGAAGATGGGGTACTCCAGGGCCAGGAATACCTGTACCCTTCAGAGTAAGGACCCCCTTTGAGGGACAACACCGGTGTCATTCCATAACCTTAGGGGCTACACTGACCAAAGGGACAATTCCTGCCCCCCGACCATAGGGGTGACGGACGGTCCCACCGGTGAAAAATCACAGAGGCCCGCAGTGATCCCCTGCTGCCATGCTCAGTCATGTCCCCTCTCCCTACACATCGGGGCAGGAGTTTAGGTTCATGTGGCAGCTCAGAAGGCCAAAAGTCATACCTTCTTTGCCTGCCGGGGAGTCTTCCTGCCTTCTCTGCTGCCTGGACGCATTATAGGTGCACTTTGGTAGGAAGGCAGGAGCTCCCTGAGACGACTCAGGCACTATCCAGCGCAAAACTAGAGGTCGCGCTGACGTCACAAGCGCCATTTTCCCCACCGTGCTGCAGTGAAAACAGCAAGGGGAAACTCTGGCATCTCTCTCCCTCGCTTTCCTCAATAGATAGCAAAGGAATAATAAAGCCTTTCAGCCACAACCTACTCCACATAGACGGGCATTAAGGGAACGGATATCCTCTCTGCATCATTCATCTGTGCCACACATAATTCCTCAGCAGGTTCCTAAGACACTACAAAAGGGAGTAGCATGGCAGAAGGTAAGTCAGGGGGACTTTTCCCAGGGGGGGGGGAGCACCCGCAGCAGCGCAAGTAACTGATTTTTCTTGCAAAACCTGCCATTCTAAAATTCCAGGTGGCCAGGGAGAGCCTTTCTGCAGGTCTTGTTCCAAGGGGCAGGGACTTACACCCTCTCCAGGGACTACCCCTACCATGACGCTTCCTTCAGGGAATCCCCCCTCAAGACAGCACGGATGCAGTAGCGGGCACATCCTTAGAACCACCAGCTTCACAACAGAGCCTCCCTTCCATTGCGGACAAGTTAGGCCGAGCAGGAAACACAAAAGACCAGCCAGCCCCAAGGGGGACACCGGCGGTTATACCCCCTCTGATGTCTCTTCACTGGTAGGAGAAGATTCTCACTCTGAGGGCGAACTTCCCCCATCGGATTTCTCTTCAGGAGAAGAAGAGGAACATGAGGATGATTCTAAGGTCAGAGATGTCCAACATGACATCGACAGTATTATGAAGGGAGTGACAGAGGTACTAAAGATCACGCCAACTGTGGAGCAACAGTCTTCATCTACGAGCCTGTTTAAATGACAACACAAGTTCTCCGTATGCTTTCCCTCACATGAACAATTGCTCAACATCATACAAGAGGAATGGAGTTACTCTGAATGAAAGTTTCAGGCCACGCAAAGTCCTATCCCTTCCCCAAAGACTTAGTGGACAAATGGTCGTTGCCTCCTACCGTCGATGCACCATTTTACAGATCGTCTAAGTCCACAACCCTGCCGGTCACAGATGCCACAGCCTTCAAGGACCCAAGTGACAGACGTCTTGAGGGTTTTTCTGAGAGCAACATACTCATCTGCTGGATCAACCCTTTCACCCAGCATTAGTTTCGGCCTGAGTAGCCAGAGCCATACAGGCATGGTCTAAATCCCTGATCAAGGATATACGAGTTCCCAGAGCGGATCTCATGTCATCAATACAATCCATTGCAGAAGCATCTGCTCACTTGTGCGACGCCACTCTACATACTGCACAGATCACAGCCCGCACATAAGCCCTTTCGGTGGCAGCCCGCAGAACACTGTGGCTAAAGAATTGGACTGCCGATCTCCATTACAAAAAATCACTAACTTCACTTTCCTTCAAAGGGCAACATCTGTTTGGCGAGGATCTAGAAAACATAATCTCGCAAGCCACAGTGGGAAAGAGCACATTTCTTCTTCAAAACAAAAGGCCTTCAACAAGACGAGGGAAATTTTTCGTCCCCAAGGTGGACGTTTTACAAGACGAAACAATTGTCCACAGCGTTCCCACTTTAGATCAAAGACAAGTGACAAGGGTCACCCATTATGGTAAAGCAACAAGTTCCACAACAAATCCCAAGGTGACAAACCAGCCTCCAGGTGACTGGGCATCGGAGACATTCGCCGGATTCTACTCCAATCATTCAGGCCAGTACTGGATCTCAAATTCCTCAAAAAATACATTTGGTCAGTACGTTTCAAGATGGAAACACTACGATCAGTGATCCGAGGGATGGAACCTGTCTACTACTGATGTCTCTAGACATCAAAGATGCTTATCTCCACGTACCAATTTCGCCTCCGCATCATCGTTTTCTGAGGTTCGCCTTCAAGAACCATCATTACCAGTTTGTAGCACTGCTGTTCGGACTATCCTCGGCTCCCAGGGTCTTCACCAAATTCATGGCAGTGACTGCAGCAACGCTGAGACTCCAGGGAATTTCGGTAACGCCTTAACTGGACGACCTTCTCCTCAAGGCCAGGATGATAGAGACCTTCAGCAGGCTATAATTCTGCTTCAGAGCTTCGGCTGGACCATCAATTAGGACAAGTCCAGTCTCCATCCCAGTCACCAGATGATATTTCTGGGCCTCGAGTTCAACACCCTCACACAACGGGTAAGCTTACACCTGAACAAGCAGATATGAATAAGAGACCAAGTCAATCTTCTACTCTGCAACAGTCGACCCACTGTTCATTTGGCAATGAAGGTTCTGGGACTGATGGTGTCGGCCATCGAGGCAGTGCCCTTAACACAGATACATCTTCGACCATTACAAGCCAATATCCTGTCAGGTCCTCTTTCTCAAACAATCACCCTTCTACACACAACAAGAGAATCACTCGCTTGGTGGCAACGTCAAGCAAACCTAACCACGGGCCAATCCTGGGCAGTGCCAGACTGGACTATAATAACGACAGACGCAAATCTACTAGGTTGGGGAGCACCGTGAAACAATCTATCTGTACTAGGTCAATCGTCCCCCCACGGAGTCCAAGTTATCAATAAACATACTAGAGCTTCGGGCAGTAAGACTAGCTCTCAAACATCGTTCTTGCCACCTTCAAGCCAAGTCGGTCTGTGTACAGAGTGATAATTCCACCATAGTCACATTCATTAAAAGACAAGGAGGAACCGGCAGCAAGGCAGCACTAGCGGAAGTACAGCAGATTCTAGGTTGGGCGGAGTTCAGTGCAGTGAGATTATCAGCCATCCACATACCAGGAGTATCCAACACAAAGGCAGATTTCCTCAGCCGAAACTTACTGGACCCGGGGAATGGGAACTTCACCCGGAGGCATTTGCAGAGTTGTTGAGCGTATGAGGACAACCCCAAATCGATCTAATGGCGTCCAGAATGAACCGCAAGGTGAACAATTTCTTTGCTCGCTATCGGGATCCAATGGCGATTAGAATAGATGCCATGACCCAACGTTGGCAATTCAACCTAGCCTATGTCTTCCCTCCACTTCCTATGTTACGTCAAGTATTCAAGAAGGTCAGACAGTCACAAAGGTAATCGTGATAGCACCATACTGGCCCAGGAGAACCTGGTTCCCGGATTTTCAGGAGATGGCCAATCCGTCAAGCCTATCTATCCAAGGGAAAGTTTCCACCAGAGAAGGTTAGAGCACATTCCACAAGGTCCGTGGGATAATCCTGGGCATGGCGTAACTCAGCCTCTTTGGATCAAATCTGCAGATCAGCCACCTGGTCCTCAGTGCATACATTTACAAAATCTACAGCCTCAACACGTTTTCCTCTGTTGAAGCCTCCTTTGGCCGTAAGGTACTGCAGTAATGTGTTTAAATTCCAATTCGCTCCCACCCTGCTGTTCCCGGACTGCTTTAAGTCCCCATGAGTCCCTGTGTCCCCCTGAGACAGAGAAAACAGGATTTTTTGATACACACCGTTAAATCCATTTCTCTGTAGTCGATGGGGGGGGACAGGGCTTCCAGTTGACTGTCTTGGTCCATAGGAAAGGTTTTCCTGATTTATCTGTTCTGCAAGTTTTTTCAAGTTACCTTAATCCCTTTTTTCAGCAGTGTTTTTGGTACAAATTGAGGGATTATGGTAATATGGGTTTAACCCGGTGTCCCGGACACGCCCCCTTACAAATCAGTTCTAAGTGTCCTGCCTCCTAGAGGGTGGAGCTTAACCCTTGAGTCCCTGTGTCCTCCTATTGACTACAGAGAAACAGATTTAACGGTGAGTATCAAAAGAATCCTGGTTTTTTTTGTTTTGGTTTTTTTTTGTTTCGTAAATAGGCAGCATTAATTTTTAGCATTATTTATATTGCTTTCGCGTAGGTTGAAAAGGTGTAGACAGGTGCAAACAGATGTAACTTTGGAAGTTATTTCCAGACTATCTTCCTTTTATTATAAATGGCATGGTTCAACAGCCACAAACCAGTGAGACGTGGCCTATTGCTAAAGTAGATGTCACTGTGAAGTTCTTATTTTTCAAGTTGAACGTTACCCTAATTACCCTGAATTCTTTTTAGTATTAGGAGCCATACACTAGGCTTCTTTAAATAATGTTTACTCCCCCCTTCTCAACAGACTATTCAGCTGCAGAGATCCTGAAGATGATGGAATCATGAAGCGAAGAGGAAGGCTTAGCCCAAATGCCAACCTTGTCAAAACATTAGTGTTTTTCTTTTTGGAGAGTGAGGTATAATTCCCCACAATGCTATGTTTTTTTTACTTTTGTCTAATTTAAGCAGGCAGTGTTGCTTAAATGATGCAGTGGTTCCAGCTGGGTAGTGTGCAGTTTACTATTTGAGACCGAGATCATTACCAACAGTATTTTTTTGAAGCAGTCGACACCAAGCAGATCAGCCCTTTGTTTAGCCTACTTATAAGGACACATACCACATTTTAGCAGTGCAGAGCAACAGAGCGTTATATTTTAATTACTTTGATACACTTGCATTTTTTGGTGTTTGCTCTCTCTCTTCAATAGTTTTAATGTGTGCATAAGTGACCGTATTTGTCATCCACTGCGTAAAACTAACTCTGTATCTGTTAATTATGCCCGCAATAATTGAGACTCCGTTATTCATTACTGCAGCTAGAATTTTAGTTGTACCATATACACATACCTTTTGTAAATGGCAAAGTGGGAATGATCTCATTTTTGTTTTTGTCAGTTACATGAACACGCTGCATATCTTGTGGACAGTATGTGGGATTGTGCCACTGAGCTGCTAAAAGACTGGGAATGTATGAACAGTCTTCTGATGGATGATCCACTTAATGGAGAAGAGGGTGAGTCTTACAGAATTCATCATTTCATACTTTGCATACCTTGCATAAGTGCTGTTTGTATTATGACTCACTAGCTAATATATGCGACAGTCTTCTAAATATATTCACACATTATTCATAAGCAACATATTTATCCAAATGTTCCATTTGTTTTCTCAAAAACAATAACATTTTTATTTTTCAAAATGGAAGCTCTCCTTCAAAAACAGAAACTTAGCAGCATGTGATTGAAATTGCATTTGCAGCTGTCATAAAATATGCCATATTGAAAACAATGCCATTGTTTCCTGCTTACAATAATGCTGTAAGCCATAGTATACTGAACTGCTCCTGCTCACATTGCTGTGAAATCAACCAATGACACATGTGACATCTGTTCATTTTTACATTAACTACATCAAAGGTTCTTCACCAAATATTGTATGAAATGGTTTTATTGGTTTGTGTACTGGCAGCTTTAAAGGGAATCTGTCGTCATTTTAAACTTTTTTTTTTTTTGCATTTTTTTTTTTTGCATTTTTATAAAAAACACACATCCATAAACACTGTCTGGCAAATAAAATGTTAATCCACAAATCCATACATGAGTTATTTTAGTTTGTATTTTGTCATGGGGGCTTCCATTTCTGCTCATTACACATTCATCCTGTGCTGCTCTAACAGCAGGCACAGCATTACCTGTGTGCTTGGAGGCAGCCACTCTGTAATGAAAAGCCAGGTCGCACTAAGACATGAGAATCTAGCTGTACACTCCCCCTCCCCTCTCTGCCCATGGGTGTGATGTTTGGAGGAGAGAGGTCACATGGTTTGCAGGGAAGCAATTACTTTCACTTTCCTACGTCCTGCTCTACAGAGTGCACTAGCAGCCCCTCCTCCCACAGACACTATCAAAGCTCCTGCCGTTCTGTAAGTTTGTTCTCTGCATTCCTTTGGAGGGGGGAGCTTTCTCTCCTTGCTGCCTTCCTAGTTTGTTTTACTGGTTACTTGTTGGGGTAAAGGAGCTGTGAGTTCCCTCTGCTATCCACCTCACACAGACCTTGCTCCTTTCCTGCCTGCAATACCTCTTTTTTCATTAACTACTTACTGCCTCCTTTCTCATGAGCTATTTTAACCCTTCCTAGACTTCCTCTTAAGTTTTCCTGGTTTTCAAGTATGTCCTTATTTTATCATTTTTTTCTATTCCCTGTCATCAGTCCTGGGAGTGTACTCCTGTGTTTCTCCTGTGTTTCATTTTTGTGTAAACAAATATAATAAACTATCTATATAAAATATTTTTTCCAGTGCCCAAAATGAATTGTATGTATATATTTATTTATTTTTGAAACGTAAGTGGGGGCAGTGATCACAGGACTACATTATTATTATTATTATTTATATGTTTGTATGCAGGATTTCAGTCCTTCTGAAGTGGTGTCAGTGAGAGCTTATCTTGATTCCTGCCTATTGTTCAATTCACAGACTCAGCAGACAAGGCTCTATTTACATTACAGCAGCTTGTAGGAGGGAGGGGTAATGACATCACTTCAACTTGCAGTGCAGCAGTAAAGTGTGACTGAAGTTTATCAGAGCACAAGTGACCAGCGCCGGATTTCGCTTCTGGGCGCCCCTAGGCCGCGCGGTCCGACCAGGCGGCCGCGCGGTCCTAGCGCCCGCCTTCCCAGCACGCCGGCGAAAAAACACCGGCGCAGCTGGTGCAGTTGAACGGCGGCTGGGCGGCATGCCGCCCCTATTTCTTTGCCGCCCTAGGCCCGGGCCTATGCGGCCTTGGCGCAAATTCGGGCCTGCAAGTGACATGACCTGAGGGCAGCTGGGAAATGTCAAAATGTCTAGCCCCATAGCAAATTTTGAAATTAGATATAAAAAAAATCCATTTCTTGTTTTGAAAAGCGGATTTCAATGCAGGATTCTGCTGTAGTAGCACTATTAACTGATACATTTTGTAAAAAACATGTTTTTCCACGACAGTATCCCTTTAAACGCTTGTGCATATAATTTGCATACAAAATATTCCTTAAAATTTGTTCTAATAAGGGATTTCTTAATCTTCATATATTGTATAAAATTTATTTAACATTCTGATTTAAAAAAAAAAATCATATTTATTGGCTCCTTTACAGCGCTTACAGACAGGCAAGAAAGTGCACTAATAGAGATTTTGCTTTGCACAATTCGACAAGCTGCTGAATGTCATCCCCCAGTTGGAAGAGGAACTGGAAAAAGGGTGAGACGTCTTGCTTAAATTGTTATAAAATAAGACACTTTTTTTAGTGATATCTTAGGTTTCAATTTTGTTTTTCAAATATAACTTTTGTGCTCTTACCCCCTAGGTTCTCACTGCAAAAGAAAAGAAAATACAGATGGATGACAAAACTCGCCTTACAGAACTTTTTGCAGTGTCTCTTCCTCAGCTATTAGCAAAAGTAAGTCTCTCATAACAATATTTTGTGAGACTTTAAATCAAACCTCAAACTATTTTAATTCATTTTTGTACCTCTCAGACTGTTGCTAGGGCTTTAGAGGTGAAGGGAGGTGATGGGCTGTTAAATTAGCTTTATTGTCCTAAAGGTGAACAACCCCTTTAAAGGAGAAGGAATGTGTAAACCAGTCAGTGTAAACCAAGAGAGCTGAAAAACAGGAAGTAGTGTTCTGGCTATTATGTAACACATCCGTCGCTGCAGCCTTTATACATTGCATTTTTGCCTAACTATATTAGAAACATCTTTTACGATTCCTTTAACTTCTTCCATAGAGCCCCTTAAAGGGGTTGTTCATCCAGTTCAGTTTGTTTCAGATCACCAGAAAGAGAGACTTTTTGCAATTACTTTCTATTTTCTATTTGTGACCGTTTTTTTCTAATATTGAAGTTTCATTTTTGGCTCGGTGAGGGGTCACCTATTTTTAACTGTTCTAATTGGATACATTTAGTTGATACATTTGCTATATTTGGCCCTGCAGAATCCCTGTGTTTCATTAAAGGCAGCTGTTAAAGTTTCTAATATTAAATAGATGTTGCTCAGAAAGGTATCGAATAAATGTAGCACATTGTAACATGTCCCAAATGTTCCTGGGTCACTGAGCTGCCAGAATGAGACACTAGAGACAGAGACATTAATTTTTAAACTTCAATTTTGGAAAAACAGAAAAGAATAACGGATGGAAGGCAATTGAAAAAAGTCTTTGTTTATGGTGAATAATCTGAAAACAACTGAACTGAAAAGTGTTTTGAAGGTGAACAACCCCTTCAAAGAGGCTGTGCAAAATAATTGTACTGGTTATTTGTTAGAGAGAGACCGAAAGAATGGCACTTATTTTGTCAACTAGTTTAAACCATCTCTGGGGTATATATACCGGGGCATTGTGTAACTTATATAGAGGCAGGAAAATCATCTTGACCAAGTTCGCCCTCCCAGGGAGAGAGGGAGATCGACCCATGCAGTAGTTTTCCTGCGATACTCCTGTAGGACAGGGTCTAAGTTGTTTAAGTGTTTATTAAAGTCTTTGTGGATGATCAAAACTAAATATTTAAAGGAGCTGGCCCAATGCAGCTGAGAGGGGAAAATAGTGGATTTCTCCCAATTCACCCTGAGCATGGAGTGCATTCTGAATTGGCTTACCACCTGCAGGAGCCTAGCCAAGGAGGCCCCCAGGTCAGGTCCGCCAGGTACACTAACATGTCATCAGTATACAAGGACACCTTCTTCTCAAGCTGCCCTGGTTTGAGTCCCGATATTTTTGGGTCTTTGCGGACATGAGTGGCAAGTGGTTCTATTGCCACGGCTAACAGGAGGGTGGCGAGGGGGCATCCCTGCCTCGTGCCCCTGTGGAGCTCAAAAGGTTTTAAAAAGCAGTTGTTTACTTTAACCTGGCCCCTTGGGATTTGTATAGGGCCACTCGATCGAGTCGAACGCCTTGGCCGTATCCAGAGAGACCACCACTTTTCAACCTCTGTTATTGTGTTGGGCTTGGATATTTAGGAGAGAAATGCTTTCTGGCAGGTTGCTGTTTTACCTTCTCAATGTAACTGAATGTGTCTCAGTGAGACATTGGTTTTTACTATTGAGTGCTGTTCTTAGATCTACCAGGCAGCTGTTATCTTGTGTTAGGGAGCTGCTATCTGGTTACCTTCCCATTGTTCTTTTGATTGGCTGCTGTGGGGGAAAAGGGAGGGGGTGATATCACTCCAACTTGCAGTACAGCAGTAAAGAGTGGTTGAAGTTTATCAGAGCACAAGTCACATGACTTGGGGCAGCTGGGAAATTGACAATATGTCTAGCCCCATGGCAGATTTCTAAATTAAGTATAAAAAACTGATTTCAGCGTATAAGTCTGCTGGAACAGCACTATTAACCCTTTAACTGCCAAGAACGTAGCTCCTACGTTCTTTGAAAAAAGGCTTTAAGTGCCAAGAACGTAGGAGCTACGTTCTTTACTAAAACAGCTCTCTCTCTGCACACACTGCAAAATCAGCGTGCAGAGAGGAGCAGCTAGCAGCAGAACCCCCTAGGCAACGAGCTTACCTGAAAAAGATCAGCGATCCTCCACTCCAGAGTCGCAGAGAGACGCAGCAACAGCAGCAACCGATTCAGCAGCTTCCATGTCCCAAGCATCAGCACAGCACATGTTCCTGCTCCGCCCACGCACTTCCTGGTGTAGTGACTCAGCGTGTTTCAACTGAAAAGCACTGAAAAGGACTCCTCTTCATCTAGATTTGGTAAGTGCCCCTTTTTTTACTTATTTACAGGCATTTACAGGCATTTACATATACACAGTACACATACTAGTAAAAGTAGTTTTTTTTTTTTTTTTTTTGATTTTCTGATTTTTTTGATTTTTCAAACTTTTGCACATATATTACATACTCAAATACATATATGCAAATATTTATACACTTTTTAGAGCTGTACATCCATGCATACACAAACACACACTTATAGGGGGTTTTTTTTTGTTTTTTAAGTTCATTTTCTAAGTTTCCCTTATGTTATTTCCCTAAAAACTTTAGATTTCACAGCATGACTACTGGATCAAGCATTCTGACCTCTAACCACGCTGTCGGATCAGTTATTTTGTTATTTCGTTGATTTTCCTAATTGTATTTGCTTTTTTATGATTTTTATTGCAGTTTTATGCTTGCATTGTTTTTCCTTATGTAATTTTTTAGCCTCATTTACACTTTGATAATTTGGGATAGAAACATATTTTTAGCAACTCTGTGTTCGTCAGAATGTGTACTAATGTCGTCTTACGGCACATTATATGCAGTCAGAGTGCTATGTTCACAGAAGGCGAATTGACAGCTGAGAAAATTCTTATGCACTGTTTTTATTTGGGGTCCGTACGTGCCCACCTGCTTTGGTATATTTATGCATATTGGGCATCAAACTGTTCAGTAGACCCTTGGCGTCAATATTTAGAGTGTTTTCTAATTGTATGTAAGAAATTGGGTGAGATAAATGCGACCAACTGCAATATTTTTAGGCGATTTTCAGAAATATCATAAAAACCACTGCCTTTAGCGTTGCTTTGCAGTATGTACATTTGGAGCAGAAAGACAGTTTTAGCAAATTTTTATTCGGCACAAGGCGTACTTTCCAAAAATATATGGTTTTGGGGGGTCTTCGTACTGTTAGGGGGTCTTACGGCACATTACATGGAGTCAGAGTGCTATCTTCACAGAAGGCGAATTGACAGCCGAGAAAATTCTTAAGCACTATTTTCATTTGGGGTCTGCACGTGCCCACCTGCTTTGGTATATCTATGCATATTGGGCATCAAACTGTTCAGTAGACCCTTGGTGTCAATATTTAGGGTGTTTTCTAATTGTATCTAAGAAATTGGGTGAGGTAAATGCGACCAACTGCAATATTTTTTGGTGATTTTCAGAAATATCATAAAAACCACTGCCTTTAGCGTTGCTTTGCAGTATGTACATTTGGAGCAGAAAGACAGTTGTAGCAAATTTTTATTCAGCAGAATGTATACTTTCCAAAAATATATGGTTTTGGGGGGTCTTTGTACTGTTAGGGGGTCTTACGGCACATTATATGCAGTCAGGGCGCTATGTTCACAGAAGGCGAATTGACAGCTGAGAAAATTCTTATGCACTGTTTTCATTTGGGGTCCGCACATGCCCACCTGCTTTGGTATATTTATGCATATTGGGCATCAAACTGTTCAGTAGACCCTTGGCGTCAATATTTAGGGTGTTTTCCAATTGTATGTAAGAAATTGGGTGAGATAAATGCGACCAACTGCAATATTTTTAGGAGATTTTCAGAAATATCATAAAAACCACTGCCTTTAGCGTTGCTTTGCAGTATGTACGTTTGGAGTAGAAAGACAGTTTTAGCTAATTTTTATTCGGCAGAAGGTGTACTTTCCAAAAATATATGGTTTTCTGGGGTGAACCTAGTTTTTTGTACCTTTGCCTGTTGCAAAATGCTGTATATGTGCTGATTATGCAGTATCTGGAATTACAGAACTCGTATGGGGTGTCTTCTTTCTGGGGCCCCTATACGCCACATACTTAGGGGTACCTATGCATATTGGGTATCAAACTGTCCAGCGTACCCCAGACTTTCATGTTTAGGGAGTTTTATATTGCTATATATTGATATGTAGGAGATACAATGCTTTAGAGTTGGAGTATTGAGGAGATTTTTGTATATGTCATAAAAATTGCGAAATGTAGGAAAGCTTTGCGGCTTGGTACTTTGGAGTAGAAAATCGTGCATACCCATTTTAGATTTGTCAGAATGTGTACTGCAGTATTTGGAATTACAGAACTGTCTTCGTTATATGGCCCCTATACGCCATATACTTATGTGTACCTATGCATATTGGGCATCAAATTGTTCAGCAGACCCTTGGCTTTCATATTTAGGGTGCTTTTTCTTGGTATATAATGATAAGTGGGAGATACGATGCTTCAGAGTTGCAATATTGAGGTGATTTTCTGTAATGTCATAAAAATTGCCAAATGTAGGAAAGCTTTACGGCTTGGTACTTTGGAGTAGAAAGACGTGCATACCCATATTAGATTCGTCAGAATGTGTACTTTCCAAAAACATATGGTTTTCTGGGGTGAACATACATTTTTGTACTTTTGCCCCCTTGAAAAATGCTGTAAATATTCTGATTTTGCAGTATTTGGAATTCCAGAACTGATAACTCGTATGGGGTGTCTTCGTTCTGGGGCCCCTATACTCCACATACTTAGGTGCACCTATGCATATTGGGCATCAAACTGTTCAGCGGACCCTGGGCTTTCATATTTAGGGTGTTTTATCTTGGTATGTAATGATATGTGGGAGATACAATGCTTCAGAGTTGCAATATTGAGGTGATTTTCTGTAATGTCATAAAAATTGCCAAATGTAGGAAAGCTTTGCGGCTTGGTACTTTGGAGTAGAAAGACGTGCATACCCATATTAGATTCGTCAGAATGTGTACTTTCCAAAAACATATGGTTTTCTGGGGTGAACATACATTTTTGTACTTTTGCCCCTTGAAAAATGATGTAAATGTGCGGATTTTGCAGTATTTGGAATTCCAGAACTGATAACTCATATGGGGTGTCTTCGTTCTGGGGCCCCTATACTCCACATATTTAGGTGCACCTATGCATATTGGGCATCAAACTGTTCAGCGGACCCTGGGCTTTCATATTTGGGGTGTTGTATCTTGGTATATAATGATATGTGGGAGATACAATGCTGTAGACTGGACACTTTGAGGTAATTTTTCAAAAATGTAACACATTTTTATAAAAACTGCTAACTTTAGGAAAGAATTGCAACTTGGTAGTTTGGAGTACAAATATATATTTACCCATTTTGAACTCGTTAGAATCTGTTCCAATAAGGGGTAGTTTTTTAGGGTAAACCTACTGTTAGTGGAATGTTTGGCCTTGAAATCAGATGTATGCTGTTTTGTGGAGCGGTGCTTTGGAAATTTGGTAGTTTACCGCTTCAGAGTTTTCAACTATCGAAGTGAGAAATCTCCATAAAATTATATATATTTGGTATTGGTTTGTTCGGGAGACACAGAACTTTCCAAATCTGCCATGTTCTCATGCATAAAATAAATTATGCTTCTGATATATGCGTTTGTATCATGTGAAACTGTTTTTTTTTTGTTTTTTTTATACACTTAGAAGCCCATATCTTTTTACAGGACTGGAATGACAACTAAATTCTAGCATATTTTGAAAGCTTAGGTTGTCCTGAAAAAAACAATATCTTGTTTTCATGGGTAAACTAAAAGACCCCCCCAGGAAAGTCCCCTAAAGTGAAAGAGCAAAAAATGTTCAAAAACGGTCTGGCAATAGAAGTTCCAACTTGGCCAAATTGGCTGGCAGCGAAAGGGTTAACTGATGCGTTTTGAAAAATAAACATGTTTTCCCGCGACAGTATCCCTGAAATGTAAATTGCAACGTGCTTTGTGTACAGGTTTTACATTGTCCTGTTCCACTTTTGTATTTAGTTATTTATTGCTTGTCTTAGATTTAAGGCAAACATTCTTATAATAATAAAAAGTCAAACTGTTCCTTTTCATTTCTTCTAACAGTATTCCATTGATACAGAAAAGGTAACCAATCTGTTGCAGCTACCGCAGTACTTTGATTTGGAAATTTATACAACAGGCCGATTAGAAAAGGTAATATAACAATTCTTTTTTAATTATCAGTGATGAAATGATTGTAGTTTAGTTGGAATAAAAGCACAATGCTTATTAACTGATTTTTTTTTTTTTTTTAAGCATTTAGAGGCATTGTTACGGCAGATTCGTAATATAGTAGAAAAGCATACAGACACAGATGTTTTAGAAGCCTGCTCTAAAACATACCATGCTCTCTGCAATGAGGAGTTCACAATCTTTAACAGAGTGGACATTGCAAAGAGTCAGTTAATTGATGAGCTGGCAGATAAGTTCAACAGACTTCTCGAAGACTTTCTGCAAGAGGTATGTTTTCCTATTTCCAGTTATTGACATAAGTGTTTTCATTTCTGACCCAGTAACGAAGTTTGCATTAATTCATTTTGAATATAGTGTACTTCCTTACATTATAGAGTAATATGTGTTGGTCCGGTATAAGTAAAGCCACTTTGGAGTCCAACACACTTTTTTTTTTTTTTTTCCCCCTTCGTCTATAGTAGTGCCCCAAAAATAAAAGACTGATTGAAACCTATGAACGTGTTTGTCATTGTAGATAGTCGTATAGGACCTGCACATTTATTAAAAGTTTCTCGGTCTCATCTATAAAAGCTAATACATCTCTTTCTCTTGATAATTGTTTAAAAAATGTCTTCAAGCAAACATTTAGTAGCTAAATAAATTATGAAACACTATTGAATGTATCTAAATTAAACATACAGGCAACTGATATTGGAAATAGCTTGTGCTAGTATTTGGTTTGCGAACCTCCACAGAACGTTTTGTGCTCAAAGCTGCTCCTGCTGTTTTTCAACAGCAAGAAGTTTTTTTTTGCAATTTAGTAGCCACTTTGTCAGAAACTGGCCCCATGGGTGAAAAAAGGTGCACACCTACAGCTTGTAAGTAGCGTTGGTTCTATTGAGGATCCACATTTCTACGTTAATATCAGAGGGCAAAAATGTAAACTGTTTAAGTAAACTGCTACATTTATGGTTTTTACAACATTGTTAGTTATAAGTATATAGTTTGTCTATTTTCTGTCAGTTATTTCGGACTGAATTCGTCCTAATATGCTTGAATCAGCACTCTTCTGTGTCTGGATCCAGTGCCACTCCTTGGCCTGAGTGTAGGCATACAGAGTAGATTTTGAGCCAAATTACATTCTCAAGTGTTCTGGTGCTGAAATCCACTCTGCGTGCATGTACCTGGGCTGATTAGTAAAGAGATCCTGTCCCTTAAATATTCAGGCGATACTTATGCACAAATGGTATATATGCTGACTGTATATTCATGTTCTATTTTTAGGATGAAGAGCTGGATGAGGATGATGCATACCAAGTGCTATCTACATTAAAAAGGATAACTGCGTTTCACAAGTAAAGCGGTTTAACACAATTTTCTATATACTGAAATTCTGTCAAAGTGGAAGCCTCCAGAAGTGTCCTCTTTTTCATTTTTTTCTGATTATACTAAGACAGTATCTTGTACGTTGCATAAAGTCAAAAACAAATCTGGGATACCTTAGGTCCCAGGCTGTATGTGCCTTGCTGTTGGTCTTTGCCTATACTAACATTATTTTACTTGGTTAAGGTTTTGTCTTGCTATTTTATTATGTTAATAATGCTAACCATGCGGTATAAAGAAGGAGCAGTCTGCTGTTGCATCTGGAGCACTGATGTGATATTATTGCATTTCAAACCTTCACTTAAAGGAATGGTTCAGTATAAAAATAAAAACTGGGTAAATAGGCTGTGCAAAATAAAAAATGTTTCCAATATAGTTGGTTAGCCAAAATGTTATGTATAAAGGCCTTGTGACTTGAGGGGGGACATATGGGTCATAACTGTTTGCTTTTTAATCTAAGCTGAATGCTGAGGATCAATTGCAAAATCACTGAATAGTTATGTGCCACGGGGTCCCCCTTAAAGTCGCTGACTAAATCAGAGTTAGAGAGCTGAAAAGCAGGAAGTAGTGTTGTGGCTATTATTAGACATCCGTTCACTCCATACTTTATCGATTACATTTTTGGCTAACTATATTAGAACCATTTTTTATTTTGCACAGCCTATCTATTTACCCAGTTTTTATTTTTATACTGAACTGTTACTTAATCCAGAGTATTCTTGTGTATTATTTTATGCTTGGTACTAAATACTAGACATTTGTCGAGTCAAATGTAAAGTTAAAAAACTAAGGCTGCTTTTTTTTTTTTTTTTGGTTTCTGTGTTATAGTGCTCATGATCTATCAAGATGGGATTTATTTAGTGGTAATTACAAGCTGTTGAAAACTGGCATTGAAAATGGAGACATGCCAGAGCAGGTTAGTATTTATTATTCGTAATTTAATTTTAAAACAGATAAGCAGAACTGTATTTTAAACTCCAGCCATGTTTCACTGTTTTTCAGATTGTTATTCATGCATTACAGTGTACTCACTACGTAATTTTATGGCAGCTGGCTAAGATTTCTGAAACTGGTTCTTCAAAGGTATACCTTTAATCTATTCTCTATATCTAAAATTTGTTGAATTTTTCTAGATGAGACTAGTCAAAACTTGCATTTAATGATGGCTGTTTTCCTTTTTAGGAAGAGTTAATTACGTTAAAGAGACAAATGAGAGTATTTTGCCAAATCTGTCAACATTACCTGACCAATGTAAATACTGCTGTAAAAGAACAGGTTAGTAATCCTTTTATCAGTCATATGCCTGCATATTCAGAAGCACCACCAAATCGGAATACATGCACATAATTAAAGTGCAAGGTTTTGTACACCTAAACATAGCATATGGGCAGGGCTGATCCTATCAAATGTGGGGCCCAATTGGGACCATGTTGGGGGGGTCCCTAGACAAAGTGTTGCTGGCTACTGACACACCAAGTATTTAGGAAAATAAGGGCATACAGGCACAAAATAGAAAGGAAAGGGGCAGACAAGGTAAGAGAGTGAGAGGGATGAAATAGGGGCACATAATAGGGGCACACAGGGTAAGAGAGAGAGAGGGAGGAAATAGGAGAGTGGACTGGGCCAATTAGTTTGGGGCAGGCTGGGCCGATTCAGCTTGAGAGCAGGCTTGGTTGGATTGGGGGCAGGCAGGGCCTATCAAGGTTGGAGGAAAGCTGGGCCTATGAGAGTTGGGGGCAGGCTAGACCTATGAAGTTGGGGGATAGGCTGGCTTATCAGAGTTGGGGGTGGGCTGGACCTATGGATTTGGGGGTGGGCTGGACTCTCAAAGTTGGGGGCAGGCCAGGCAGCATCATGAGCTGAGGGAAATATTATCTGTGCTGCCCTGTGGTGCGGGGCCCCCAGAGGTGCAGGGCCCAATTGGTCCAATAGGCTTAAGGCCGGCCCTGCATATGGGCAATTTGATGCCCTAACAAAATCAAGGATAGATGAGAAACATTCTTTTGTGTTCAGTTCTTTCTGTCCTTTATTCTTCAAAGGACTGCCAGGATTAAACAATTTTTTTTTCAGTTCAGTACTTTCTGGTTCTGCCATGTCACTTAGGTCAGCAGTGGCTATTAAAACAAGTTACTGGTCCAAGTCCTCAGTAATATACTTCATTTTTTTTTCCTTATTAAAGCTTAACAATGGCTGCAACTTAGTGTTTGTTTATAAAGAGAGTACTATATCCTATTATTTACAGGAGGGGGGTGCAGTGAAAAACAAACATATTATAAACTGTACTTTATAATGGCAAAAATAAAAATGTTTTTCTTTTGTTATTAAAAGAATGATCATAATACCTTTAATGGAACTGTTCAGTGTAAAAATAAAAACTGGGTAAATAGGTGGTGCAAAATAAAAAATGTTTTAATATAGTTAGCCAAAAATGTAATCTATAAAGGCTGAAGTGACTGGATCTTGAACAGAACACAACTTCCTGCTTTTTAGCTCTCTAACTAAAGTTAGACTGCAACTTTATTTTTAATTTTTTTAAAAGTTTTTATTTTTCAGTTTTACAACAAAAAAAGCATAATAATAGAAAAAGGAAGAAGGAAGAAAGAGAAAGCGTTCAACACTTGTTTTAACATCTGTAACATTCCACTGGACCATTTACCTTTCTTGGGCCATTACCCAGGTCCCCCATACCGTATCAAACTTTCGGGGACACCCTCTAGCAATATATAAGTTTTTGCTTAGTAAGGGAGTCATTTATCAGCTGTTTCCAGAAACTAAGAGTAGGTGCAGTTATTGACTTCCATTGCAGTAAAATCGCTTTTTTAGCATAGTACAGAAGCTGTTGGTAACATAGTTTCTTGTGTAGAATCCGTGACAATACCAAGGAGGCAAGTAAGAGGAGAATGGATATTGGGCAGATCAAGGTCTATAGCCATATACTGTAGTACCTCAGTCCAAAACCTTTGCACTTCAGTGCATTTCCAAAACACATGCAAATAAGTACCAACAGAGGTTTCACATTTTGGACAAACATCAGAGACTGTAGGATACAATTTGGCTAATCTATATGGAGTGTAATACACTCTATTGAGAAATTTAAGTTGTATAAACCTCGCATTGAGATCGTTATCCCAGGTACTTGAAGTGCTTCGTTCCACATTTCGTCATCTAGTTCAGGAATATCTCTACACCATTTCTGTTTAACTTTTTGCAACGGGTTAGGGCATGCCTGCAGCAAGATTGTCTGCCTTAAGAAGATATTTTTCTAGAGTAGATTCTTTCAGTTGTATTGGATGAGTAGGGAATTGCACCAAAAAGGCATATTTTAACTGAAGATAGCGGAAGATCATGTTAGACGGGAGATTAAATTCTTGTTTTAAATTTGGAAACCGTTTAAGATTCCCATTGTCCAAAACATCCTTCAGTACTTTAACACCATGTATTGCCCAACAGCTGACCTCAGGGATAAGTTGAAATTGGGGCAGATTATTATTACCCCATAATGGAGTCCATACCGACCACACAGCAGGAGTACCCAGCACCATGGATAGGGCCTTTCGAAAGGCACGTATTACCGTTACCATAGGTATTATAGTGGTTTGGGACCGAGACGGGCCTCTATACAAGGACCAGGCTAGAGCTTCGAAGGAGCCGACTGCTGCAGCCTCCAGTACCACCGCCTGATTATCTAGTTTGGGATTTAACCACCAATGAGCAAATACCAACTGGCTAGCCAGAAAGTAGAGTTTGAGGTCAGGCAAAGCTAGTCCCCCCCCCCCCCCCCCGTTGCTGGAGCACAAAGAGTTTTTAAGGCAATACGTGGATGTCCCCCTGCCCCATAAAAGATTCCTTAATAAACTGTCTATTCTTTGAACCAACACATCTGTGGGGTTACCGGAGAATTCTGAAACGCGTACAGAAACTTTGGTAGATAAACCATTTTAAACAAGAGCAGAAGGGCCTGCCATGTTTCCAGTTTTACACTAAATGACCTCACTATGGGATCCAAGTTTAGAGTAATATATTTGGATAGGTCCTTATGTATCACGATACCAAGATACCTAAATGAATCAACCACTTGTAAATTACCTACAGTCTGTGGACAGTTCTCAGGGGAGGAATCAATGGGAAATATCACTGATTTACTTTCGTTCACCTTCAGCCCTGAAAACTCACCAAAAGCAGCTACTGTTTGGAGGAGTGCAGTCAATGCACAATTGGGGTTTTCTAGATATATTAACATGTCATCTGCATATAATGACAACTTTTCAGTGACAGCCCCCAGTCTAAGCCCCTCTATCTGTTGGTTTGCCCGAATTTGTATAGCCAGCGGTTCAATCGCCAAGGCGAATAGTAATGGTGAGAGTGGGCAACCTTGACGTGTCCCCCTTTCGAAAGTTATAGCAGTGGAGAGTGCTCCATTTACTAGAACTCTCGCCTGCGGATGTACATATAAGGCTCTGATCCATGCCCTGAATCTCGGGCCTATATTGTAGCGGGCTAGCGCCTTAGACTGCAACTTTAAAGGGGTGCACATGGGACATAACTGTTCAGTGAGTTTGCAATTGATCTTTCGCATGCAGTTCAGATTCAAAAACAGTTTTGACCCATGTGCCCCCCCCCCTCAAGTTACTGATTGGTTACTGCCTGGCAGCCAATCAGTGGAAACCAAGAGAACATTAGATTTTTTTTTTGCTAAATAACTATGTTAGAAACATTTTTTACTTTGCACAGCCTATCTATTTACCTCGTTTATATTTTTACTATCTATTTACCTCGTTTATATTTTTACACTGAAAATTCCTTTAAGCACATCCTAAGTGCTAATTTTTAGTAAAGGTGTATAATGCTTTAAGTTAAATGAGGGAAATTTATCTGAATTGCAAGATTTTATGAATAGCTAAAGGTCCCAATACACGGGCAAATTTAACCTGCCGATTCGGCCCTTTAACACCCAAGTTGCCAGTGTAGCTGTCCATGTAAAGACCTTCCACGACTTCCTCCTAGACGCATATCTGGACAAAGATTTAGAGAGAGGAGAGGAAGTAGTGGGTTTTTTTTCTGCTCAGAATAAAGTATAAAAGGAACAGTAACACCAAAAAATTAAAATGCTTTAAAGGAATGACACAATAATGTACTGCTGCCCTGCACTGGTAAAACTGGTGTGTTTGCTTCAGAAACGCTACTATAGTTCATATAAACAAGCTGCTGTGTAGCCATTGGGACAGACATTCTAGTAGAGGATACGCTGTAGATAACCTGAAGAATCGCATTGTATACTACAGAGCTATTACTATCTGTTATCTGCTGTGTATCCCTGTGCCTTTTCTGCTTTTTCAACTTTGAATGGCTGCCGAAATGGCTATTCAGCAACTTGTTTATAGAAACTATAGTAGAGGTTCTGAAGCAAATACACCAGTCTTACCAATGCATTGCAACAATACATTACATTTTCATTATGTTAAAACACTTTAATTTGCTGTTCCTTCAATCATTAGACTTTCATTTATTTATTTTTAACTTTTTCTAACTGCTGCTTTTCGGATATTAATGTGAAGCTTTCACTTTTTTGGAAATAGTAGTAACCTGAAAGCATGTTAATATGGCAAATATGTGGGCCTTCTTAGCTAAAGAAAAAAAAGAAGTTGAATCAAATGGCAGTTGATACTTGGATCATTGTGTTTTTTCTTTAATCCTTTAAATCTTCCAATTACTTTGTTCCAAAAATAGTTTTGTTCTTGTTGCTAAAGTTCTTCGAGTAGTTTTAGCTGGAAGATGAAAAAAGCTTATCTCAATGTGACATGTTTCTTATTCATACTTCTAGGCTTTCACAATACTGTGCGATGTGCTAATGATATTCAGTCATCAGATTGTTGTTGGAGGCCGGGAAGCGTTAGAGCCACTTGTGTATTCTCCTGATTCCTCCTTGCAGTCGGAATTGTTGAGCTTTATTTTGGATCATGTATTTATTGATCAGGATGATGACAACAGCAGTTCAGGTAATTAAACATTGGCGCCACAACAGTCACTGTACAGATGCCTTTTAAATACAAATGTAATATCGGGCATTTTAAGGGCAATGTTACCAACTATGAGCATATAGTTCTCTAAAGGCTCACACTTTTGCACCTAATTCCAAAGAAGCCAGCACTAAGAAAGCAATGGAGAAGAAGAAAATATGAATAAATAGTGTAGTATTTATCATTATTACTCCATGATGGTGTATTGCTTTTTTGTGGTCAAATCACAATTTACCACACGTCGATTCATATCAATCAATCAATCAATCTCTAGAACCAGTCCTTCATTTAAAGTCCAAATGTGACTGCAAATTATCGTAGCTCAAATAACAAATCTCATTAAGTGTTTGTGTGTGTTTGTGTGTGTGTGTGTGTGTGTGTATATGTATGTATGTATGTATGTATATGTGTGTGTGTATATATGTATATATATATATATATATATATATATATATATATATATATATATATATATATATATATATATATATATATATATATATATATATATTACACTCAGCAAAAGTAGATATTGTGTTTCCAGTCCACTTACACTCCGTTCTCGAAAAGTCTACATCCCTAAAACAAGGTCATGAACCTTATTGCAATTTCAGCTGTTCAGTACAGTGCTCCCAAATCGCCTTACAAAGCTCAGCGGTAGTGGTATCCTTCATTTAAAAAATAACTTTCTATTACATATAAAAGAAGGGTGCTGGACTGAGATGTTCTTGGTACAATGAATTTATTCTGTACAAAAAGAGTGAAAGAAGTACTTGCATGTAAAATCTTTATTGTTTTGACTTGCTAGTCTTTTAAGCCACACAATGGACTGTCATCTTTACATGGATTAAATGGTGGAAAATTTTAAGCATTTCTCCAGCCAAAAAATGCTTAAGCAATAAAACATTCACCATGCCTTACATTACATTTCCAGAGTCTTATCCAGCTATCTATTCACATTTTTTTTTTCTTAATTATTTTTTTTTCTTGATACAGACACTTAACTATTAGCCTATGAAAAAAATGACTAAAAAGACATTGAAAGTGTGGACGAATGCTGCCGTACTTATTGCAAAACAAAGACCGACTTGACACATACAGTATAGTTTCCTTTAAAAGTGTCTTATTGAAAAATATTTGTTTATGTAGATGGTCAGCAAGATGACGAAGCCAGTAAAATTGAAGCTTTGCACAAAAGAAGAAATTTGCTTGCTGCATTTTGCAAGCTGATAGTGTATAATGTTGTTGAAATGAATACAGCTGCGGATATTTTCAAGCAATACATGCGGGTAAGCTGGTTATAAATATTTATTTTCTTCAATTGGAGCACACTAAGTTAGGGGTGCTGTTTACATTGCAACTCCAGCCTGTCCTAGCTTTACATCTTAAAATAAAGAAGTGATGGAAGTTGAATAATTGCAGATTGTCTGTAATGGTAAAAAGCATTGTGTATTGAAAACACAGGCACATATTCGTGAATTAGTAAATATTAGGAATGCACCAAATCCAGGATTCGGTTCGGGATTCGTCCTTTCAGCAGGATTTGGATTCGGCCGATTCTTTCTGCCCAGCCGAACCAAATCCTAATTTGCATATGCAAATTAAGGGGCGGTGAGGGAAATTGTGTGACTTTTTGTCACAAAACAAGGAAGTAAAAAATGTTTGCATATGCAAATTGGGGTTCGGTATTCGGCCGAATCTTTAGCAAAGGATGGGGGGGTTCGGCCGAATCAAAAATAGTGGATTCGGTGCATCCTAAGTAAATATGTCACTAGAACTCTTATCCTAAAAATGTAATGCAGAATGCATGTTTCACTTAATCTCAAGCAATGTAATAATGCTAAACAGGTTATTTTTGTTTTTCTATCCGCAGTATTACAATGATTATGGAGATATTATTAAGGAAACAATGAGCAAAACAAGACAGATTGACAAGATACAATGTGCTAAGACACTCATTCTTAGTTTACAACAGGTAAGGGTTTGCTCTGCCTCTCAAATTCATATCCATTTTAATTCTGTGCTAAAATGTCACCTCTAGTTAGTGAGCTTGTAATTAGATGTCCATTTAGCAGGTCTCTATGAAGTTCCTGTGCATATTATGTTAGTACAGTTAGTGAATTTGTCCTTCATGAAGCAAAGTAATTATAAGGATTAGAAATAGTTGTGTTATGCATAAACTTTTTTTTTCTTTTAATTTACCTTTCCCCTCAATTCTTTGCAGCTTTTCAACGAAATGATCCAAGAACATAGCTATAACTTTGACAGATCATCACCAACATTTAGTGGCATAAAAGAGCTTGCAAGACGCTTTGCTTTAACATTTGGCCTGGATCAGCTAAAAACCAGAGAGGCCATTGCCATGTTACACAAGTAATCATATTATTATTCTATGTTTGAATGCTTTCATGAAACACTGTTGTTGTTTTCTCTAGGTCTGCTTGGGGGACACAGGGACAGTGGGGTATATCTGGCACCACTAGGAGGCAGGACACAATAAAAAAAAAATACAAACTTGATCCCTCCTCCTCCTGCTATACCCCTCCTCTGTAGGCAGAGACACCCAGTTTTGTTGTGTCTTCAGGAGGTTAGGACCGTCTCCTGCATTCAGGAGTATGTACTATTTATTTTGCTCTTTTTATTTCTTTACAATTCCTTCACATTATATGGAACTGGGCAGCTACACTGAGTAGTCTGATCCATTACTTCAGGATGTCACCGGGGTCTCTTGTGCTCTGCACTGACCATCCAGCATTGATTCTCTCCCTCTGTCGTCCAGAGAGAGGATGTGCTGGCCGGGACACAGGGCTGAGGTATAGCCAGGTTCATCCTGTGGCTGATTCCTCCTTATGTGCCTCAAGTACACTCTGGGAACTCCTGCCTACCATTTAAGGTATGCATATATCCTTAATAGCCAGCCTATTCACTCTCTGAGCACCCTCCCCCTCTTTACAAACCATCTGCCTTGCACAGCAGAATAGGAGACTTTGTTGCAACCTGCAGATCACTAGTTCAGACCCAGGAAGTATGTAAACAGCCTCCACCAAACACACAGGCAGGCATTGGAATGGCACTTATGTTTCCTACTGTCCTCACTCTCAGCCGCGCAAGAGAGGTATTGTGGGCTTAGCACCGGTTGCCCACCACTATTTTACGAGCGACTTCACCGGGCCGTCTTTCACTCTACCTGGGGAGGCAACGGCTGGGGCAGGTTTTGCATTTACTGTATGCGCACCCTGTGAGCAACCCGAAAAGTGCGCACCAGTGCCGTAGGTGCCATTTTTCTAAGGCGTACGTCTGCACCATATGTCACTGCTAGGGGAGGGGCCATTCTTCGCACTCTCCATTGCGTGCCCAGGCAGCTACTTCCCATTGATTCTGGAGGAGGTTCCGTTACTAGCAGCCCGCCCCCTCCCCCCCCCCCCCCCGGTTTTTCTTAGAACACAACAGGGCAGTACTTCTGACACAGTGGGGTTTTTAGCTATTGCCACAGGGCAGCAGGCTTTGTAATTACTTCCTTATTAGGCTTTACTCTCCTCCAAGGCTTTGCACCCAGCAGTACCCTGGGGAGGCATTTTCAGTGTGTGTGTGTGTGTGTGTGTGTGTGTGTGTGTGTGTGTGTGTGTGTGTGTGTGTGTGTGTGTGTGTGTGTGTGTGTATATGTATATATATGGAGAGTTAAGTGGAGAGAAAGAAGTTGGGAATAAGGTAACAGGAGAAAGTGAAAAGAAAAATCAAAAAATAAATAAAGAATATAAATAAAAAATGAATAAAAAGTTAAACAAAAATACAAAAGGATAAAGAATATATACAATGATGAAATGCAAAAATAAAAAAGTAGAAATGAAAAAGGAGTCCGCACATTAGAAACGGAAAAAGAAGTAAAAGTCAATTCACCACGATCGTGGGGTATGTGAGCGAAATTATTGGCAACAATGTTGAAATGTTCGCTCACCAGTCGGTGTCTACGATCTCTGGCGTGCGGCCGCTGAAATCCATAGTGCATGAGTGAGGCTGGAGTGGGGAGGCGTGGATATTTCTTAGCCAGGTGGTCGTATAGATGTGGCTAATATTAAAGTCATGCTGCTTATCGCCGCCACTGATGTCCTCTTACCAAGCGTAGGCATTGTGAGTCGCCAACTTAGTGGTTCAAATAGGGGAGGCGATAGGTTTACACTGTGCGATCTTCCAGGGGGGCCCAGGAGGTATAGGGGCCCCACGAGGCCCTAATTCATATACAGTTTCAATAAATATTGGTAAAACAAGTCAACTGCTAAAAATTTTAGGGGCCTGAAAAATTATTTGCTGTGGGGCCCAGTAATATCTAGTTACGCCACTGTATAGAGAGAGAGAGATATATATATATATAGATAGAGATATATATATATATATAGATAGAGATATATATATATATATATATATATATATATATATATATATATATAGATAGAGATATATAGAGATAGATAGAGATATATATATATAGAGATAGATAGAGATATAGATAGAGAGAGATAGAGATATAGATAGAGAGAGATAGAGATATAGATAGAGATATATATATATAGAGATAGAGATAGATAGAGATATAGATAGAGATATAGATAGAGATAGATAGAGATATAGATAGAGATAGATAGAGATAGAGATATAGATAGATAGAGAGATAGATAGAGATATATATATAGAGATAGATAGAGATATATATATATAGAGATAGATAGAGATATATATATAGAGATAGATAGAGATAGATATAGATATATAGATATAGTTAACTCTCTCTTACAGGAACAGCTTGTGTACACCATGTCTGAAGGGACAGGTGATAACCGTTTTTTTCAGGCCAGCAACTACTTCATCGGTTAAGTATTTAGCTTGTGCCAAGTGCCGCAAACGCCTGCCATCTGGTCACAAGGACCCTCTGTGTTCCACGTGCAAGCCACCTGAGGCCGTTTCAGAAACTTCAGAACTCCGTCCTCAGGTAAGCCAAGCCTCCCATGGGGACCCATCGTTCCAGCCCCTGGACTCCACCCCCAGCCTCACCCAGAATGGGCATCTAAGCTTGCTGTCGGCATTCCTAAATTGGCTCTCTCCCTTGATAAACTGCTAGAGTGGCTAGATAATCCTCTGCCTAAGCCTCCAAAATGTAGAGCCCCCTCTCCTTCCGAGGATGAGTGTGAGGCAGAGTCCATCACTGCTTCATCCCTGCCGTCTGACTCTGAGGAGGATCCGGCTTTGTCTGATGGTGAAATATCTCACAGTTCCAACCAAGAGGAAGAGGACTCCCCCCAAACTCTCCTCCGAGGCCATTGATTCCCTCATCTCAGTATTAGAGGCCCTTCACTTAAAGGAGCCTGAACCTAGTTCCAGTACCTCCTTGTTTAAGCGCCGCAGCAGGTCCTCACCTTCCTTTCCCTCTCATGCTCAACTCAAGCAAATTATTCAACAGGAATGGGACAAGCCAGAGGGATGTTTCCAAGCTAACCGCCGTTTTCTCAAACTATTTCCTTTTCCACAGGATGTAACGTAAAAGTGGACCTCCCCACCTTCAGTGGATGCGCCTGTCTCTCGACTATCCAAGGACACTGCCTTACCAGTTCCTGATGCAGCCTCCTTCAAGGACTCAATGGACAAGAAGCTTGAGGGCATTCTAAGTTCCCTCTTCTCTGCTTCAGGTACCTCCCTCTGGCCGGTTCTAGACTCGGCTTGGGTAAGTAGAGCCGTCCAATCTTGGTCGGATGCCTTATGCCGAGCGATTGCCACAGGGGTCCCCCGTGAAGAACTCTCTCATTTGGCCTCGCAAATCAAGGAGGCTAATGACTACCTATGTGAAGCCTCCCTCGATGCGCTACAGGTGATTAGCAGAACTTCAGCCGACTTGACTTGTTGGTAGCGGTTCGCAGATCTCTCTGGATGAAACTGTGGACCGCGTACATGTCTTCAAAAAAGTCTCTCACGACACTCCACCACCTGCAGAGGACGCTTCAGTGGAAAGTCCAGGCCATCCTGGCAGTCCCGCAAGCTGCCCAGCAAGCCCACATCTGCATGACTCGCCCCTTCTTCCCTCCAGCAACTCAGCCGTAGGGGGGAGACTTTGCAGGTTTGCATCTTCTGGAAGAATCTGACTCAAGATGCCTGGGTACACGAGGTCGGGGCTACCACCTAGAATTCACTTCTCTCCCGCCCCGTCGGTTCTTCGTGTCCAGATATCCTCAGGGGCATCAAAAGGCTCAAGCGCTGCACGACGCGATCGACAAGCTTATTCATTTATAGGTCATCATCCCTGTTCCGACTGAGGAGAGATTCCAAGTCTATTACTCAAACTTGTTTGTAGTTCCTAGATCTGTTCGACCAATCCTGGACCTCAAGGAACTCAGTACTTTCATTCGACGGCGAAGGGGCAAGATGGAATCCCTCAGGACTGTCATCGTGGCCATGTCCCCAGGCCAATTCCTGGTTTCTCTGGACATAAAGGACGCCTACCTTCATGTCCCAATTTTCTGTCCCCATCAGAGATTCTTGCGATTTGCCTTCCAAAATCGCCACTTCCAACTCACGGCCCTTCCCTTTGGCCTGACTTCGGCCCCTCTTGTCTTGCTTGCTCTAATCCACACCAGAGGGGATCTCCATAACTCCTTATCTGGACGATCTCCTGATCAAGGCACCTTCCTTCGCAGTGGCCCAGCAGGCGTTGCACGTCACCATGGTTCGGTTACAGGAGTTGGGTTGTTTCTTCAACCTGGACAAGTCCTCGTTAACCCCGAGCCAATCCATGGTCTTCCCTTCTCTTGGAATTTGTTTATCCCGCAGGACTCGAGTCTCTCTTCTCTGCTGGATGCAAACCAGTCACCTTACCAGGGGCAGACTCCTAGAGGATCCAAAATGGCGACTGCTCACCACAGATACAAGCCTCTCTGGTTGGGGAGCAGTGCATCAGTATATGAGCAGTGCAAAGGGTCGGTCAGCGCAGGGTCGCTGGTCTCTATCGGAACGATGTCTTACGGGCAATCCGACTCGCCTGTCGGCCATCTTCATTCCAGGTCTCTTAAACTGGGAAGCAGATTATCTCAGCAGACAATCCCTAGATCCCTGTGAGTGGTCTCTAAAGGACAACATCTTCCACAAGATCACTCAAAGATGGGGGTTGCCAGAGGTCGATCACGTCACAATCAAAAAGTTCCTCTCTTCTTTGCAAAATCCAGGGACCCTCTGGCGGCAGACGCCCTTACCTCTCCCTGGACTTCCATCTCGCGTTCATTCCAAGAACGATCAAGAAGCTTCAGAGAGAACACAACTCTCATCCTCATAGCTCCAAGATGGCCTTGTCGATCCTGGGTATTGGATCTAGTACATCTCTCAGTAGAGGAACCTTGGCCTCTCATCCTGGACCTTCTCTCTCAGGGTCCAATCCTTCACCCCTGTCCTGCCAACCTCAATTTGATGGCGTGGCTGCTGAAACCGCGACCCTGAGACGGAAGTGGTTCTCTGACGCTGACATTCTACCATGCGTGCAGCCCGCAAACCGGTCTCCACCAAGACGTACCATCGGGTCTGGTCCACTTACCATCGGTTGTGCCAACGTAATGGTTTGAATTCACTGAAGTTTTCCACTCCACACCTTCTGGCCTTTATACAGGAGGGACTGTCCGTGAACTGAAATCTCAGTTTTCGGCACTTCCATCCTGTTCCAAAGACATCTCACCTTGCTCCCCGATGTTATGATTTTTCTTCAAGGAATGGCCCACATAAAGCTCCCGGTACTTTCACCAGTGCCCAATTGGGCAGGAGATTTTGTGTACTCGCCTTTAAAGGACCAGTAACATCAAAAAATGAAATTCTTTTAAAGTAATAAAAATATAATGTAATGTTGCCCTGCACTAGTAAAACTGCTGTTTTTGCTTCAGAACCACTACTATTGTTTATATAAGCTGCTGCTGTGTAGCAATGGGGGCAGCTATTCAAAGGAGAAAAGGCTCAAGTTACACAGCAGATAACAGATAAGCTCTGTAGAACATAATGCTATCTGTTATCCATTATTTATCCTGTGCCATATAGCCATTTTTCAATTTCCGCCATTGCTACTCAAGCTTGTTGATATGAACTATAGTAGTGTTTCTGAAGCAAACACGTCAGTTTTACCAGCGCAGGGCAACACTACATGATATTTTCAGTACTTTAAAACACTTTCAGTTTTTGGTGTTACTGGTCCTTTAAATCTTTCTCTTCAGTTGCTTGGGGGACACAGGGCTTCCATCCCTGGATAGAGGCCTTCTCTTGGCTTCAGACTTGGTTGACTCAACCATCTGTTCTTCTTGTAATTAGTTATCAGTTTTTCTGTTGATTATTAATAACCTCCTGTTTCTCCTTTGGTACGAACTGAGTGTCTCTGCCTACAGAGGAGGGGTATAGCAAGAGGAGGAGGGATCAAGTTTCTATTTTTTTTTATTGTGTCCTGCCTCCTAGTGGTGCCAGCTATACCCCACTGTCCCTGTGTCCCCCAAGCGATTGAAGAGAGAGATTTAACGGTGAGTACCCAAAATCTCCTTGAAACGATGGGTTTGTCTCTGCAATGGAGAGTGTTATTTACAGTATTGTGCAAGTGGGCATGCCCTCCGACATGGTCAAACACACAAATATTGGCTATTTTATCATGTTGAAAAGCAAGCAGGTATTTGATTAGTTTGATCACTCAAGTGGTGAGATGCCATCTTGGGTCATTAAATAGATCATAATAAAGAGTATTTGCCAGCCTTACAGCAATGAATCACATCAACAGTTCAATGTGATCGTCTTCAACTGAGGTTTTACACCTGCCTGATAGATATCTAGCCAGGGATATTGGAGAAAGCATCTATACCTGGACTGGTCAGCTGCTGACTTGGCTGAGTTAACAGCTAACATTGGTCTGTGTATATCCAAGAAGCAGTTGCACTTTTTAAGAAGTAAATCGTATAGATTTTTTTTCCTGAGATAAACTCATGGGGGAAAATATTATAGCCCTTTAAATTATACAGCCCACCAATAGGTTAAGCTGGCCATACATGGACTAATAAAATCTGCAACTTGGGGCGCAGGCATATTCTGCTTATGGTAAGGATGATGGAGTAATTAAATATATTTGCATTTCTGATAATTATGTACATTTTATTTTACAGGGATGGTATTGAGTTTGCCTTTAAAGAACCAAGCCCACAAGGTGAAGCCAATCCACCTCTAAACATGGCATTTCTTGATATTTTAAGTGAATTTTCATCTAAATTGTTAAGACAGGACAAGAAAACTGTGTAAGTACATACTAGGAATAAATGTTACCGTATATACTCGAGTATAAGCCGAGTTTTTCAGCATCCAAAATGTGCTGAAAAAGTCTACCTCGGCTTATACTCGGGTCAGCGGGCAGTAGCTGAGATTGCAGTCACTTTTAATCATTCCTATACCAACAGTTCACTTGGGGAGAGACTGCAATATCCCACAATGCCCTCTGTTGGTTTTATGAAAGAATAACAGTGCGCCCTCTGTTGGTTATATCAAAGAATAACAGTGACTGCAATATCACACAGCGCCATCTGTTGGTTGTATCAAAGAATAACAGTAACTGCAATATCACACAGCGCCATCTGTTGGTTGTATCAAAGAATAACAGTGACTGCAATATCACACAGCGCCATCTGTTGGTTATATCAAAGAATAACAGTGACTGCAATATCACAGCGCCATCTGTTGGTTGTATCAAAGAATAACAGTGACTGCAATATCACACAGCGCCATCTGTTGGTTGTATCAAAGAATAACAGTGACTGCAATATCACACAGCGCCATCTGTTGGTTAAATCAAAGAATAAAAGTAACTGCAATATCACACAGCGCCATCTGTTGGTTGAATAAAGGATTAACAGTGATGGCAATATCACACAGCGCCATCTGTTATACGAAAGATCAGTGATGGTTTTATGACACACAGCACTCTCTGCACAATTCTCTGTCACCAACTTTGCAAAGAAGTCCGGTCGATCGCTGGGGGAGTCTCTTTGGCGGAAGGTGCGCTGCTGGGAGACAGGGCTGTAGTTGTGTCTAGGCTTATACTAGAGTCAATAAGTTTTCCCAGTTTTCGTAGGTAAAATTAGGTGCCTCGGCTTATACTCGGATCGGCTTATACTCGAGTATATACGGTAGTAAGATTTTTTTCTCTTAATTCTCTGACAGCATGATCATCTAGAATGCATATGGATTAATACAATGGGAACCATTTCTGTACTCTTTGCTGTTGTAAATATAATCAGTAAGCTTGTTAGACTGGGGCTCCTGTACACTGAAAAAATGCACCCACACAGGGTACTATTCCTTGAGCTCCATGGTGCCATAATTTACCGATGCCCCAGATATCCTCAGCCTTACATTTGAAGTTCAAATTGTACTATATTGGTTATGCACACTGTTCAGTGACTGAAGCTTTCAGTGGACAGGCACACTGCCCCAGGGTCTAAGGTTTGAGATTATGTTCATTTGGGGTGAGTAACTCATTGCTCACATTATACTTTTGCAAAGTGTTGGAAAACATCCTGACTTGTCAATCTGTATAAATTCACAATGGTTTTTCTTATTCATTTTTTCTTTAGATATGCATACCTGGAAAAGTTCATTACATTTCAAATGTCTCTCCGAAGAGAAGATGTGTGGCTGCCGCTCATGTCTTACAGAAATTCTTTACTAGCTGGTGGCGATGATGACACTATGTCAGTCATGAGTGGAATGAGTGGCCGAGGGTCTTCAACAAGGAGTAAAAAGATAAAACTCCCAACAGGAAAACGGAAACTACCAGAGGGTAAACCATATTTTCACTAATTCATTAAACACTTCATATACAATGTACCTTCATATATACGGGATTCTTCTCTCACACACACATATGTATTATAAGTATATTTTGTATATAAATATATACAATATTTATAAAGAAATGTTTGATGCAATATAGATTTTAATTTCACATTAAATGTGTTCAATCCTTTCTAGCGGAAGAGAGTAGCAGCAGCGATAGCATGTGGTTAAACAGGGAGCAAACGATGAACACACCAGTCATGTTGCAAACGCCACAGCTCACGTCCACCATTATGAGAGAACCTAAAAGGTTACGACCAGAAGAAAGCTACATGCCTGTCTACCCAATGCAGCCTGAGCATCACCAACCTCCTCTTGATTACAAGTAAGTGCAAGTTTTATTCAAGAAAAAGAGGAGATGGTGAACTCCTCCCATTAGAAAAAAATCTTGTCTGATCATTGTGTTTGAAAATCCCACAGCTGTGGGTCAAGGTTTCCCCCAAAATACTGTCTTGATTAAATCACGGTTGTCATAGTAAATTAAGTGTTGAGAAACTGGGGAGAGTGGACACAGACACTGTAATGGGAAATAAAGGCAATGTACAGAAAATTAGTTTGCCTGTAAATTTGTAATTGTCTTTGTATTCTCACTTCATGGTTAATCCTTGTTTTATGGAAATACCCTTGATGGTAAATTGTTGTGAAAATGAGAAAATTTGAAAATAAAAGCATTGTTTTATACAGCACACAGGTAACGTGGATGCTTGCTCAGCGGCAGCAGGAAGAAGCAGCAAGGCAGCAGCAGGAGAGAGCCGCTATGAATTATGTGAAACTGAGATCTAATCTACAACAAGCCATGTACGATACTTTTTAACCGTTTGCTTTTTTTTTTTTTTGAAAATCTAAATGTGTTTGCTGGCAAGACTGATTTGGAGGTGTCCATTTTAAGCTCAGTTTGAGGAAAAATTACATACTTCGAATACAGAATATTATTGTGTAAAATGCCCATAACTATTAGTATATTGAAAATTAAACATCCTGCTGACCCCTGCTTTTTTTTTTTAAATATTGTCAGCTAAAATAGTTTTTTTTTTTTTTTTAAGTTTATTTTTTAGGTAATAATTCAAGACATTACTTTGAGTGCTGCAGTTACTAGCTGTCTTGTAGTTGCTGAAGTATTTCGTTTTTTACATTGCATACATTTTGTAGCACTACTTAGATTTGGCATAATGCAACTTAAAAGTATTTTGATGTTTGAGGCTTTCGCTAACTTGAATTTAACATTCCTCAAGACGGCGAAACACTGGGCTTATGGAAGACGATGAAGAGCCAATTGTTGAAGATGTTATGATGTCATCAGAGGGGCGCATTGAAGATCTTAATGAGGGCATGGATTTTGACACAATGGACATAGACTTGGTAACATTTTAACCCCTTTGCCAGTATTTCTTAAAATATAAATATAAGTAAGATGCAGTGGTTTTATTCGCATTTATTTATTGTACTTTTTTTTTTTTTTAAAGCCTCCTTCGAAAAACCGACGAGAGAGAACAGAACTTAAGCCAGATTTCTTTGATCCTGCTTCAATCATGGATGAATCTGTAAGCTTAAAATATATCTTACCTGCCATTCTTAAAATAATGAAATAAACACTGGCAGATGCAATCACAAAATTATGTTAAATAAGGTTTAAATTACTTAGTTATGTTAAAGGGGTGGTTCACCTTTAAGTTAACGTTTAATATGTTAAAGTTGCCAATTCTATGCAATTTTTCAATTGGTCTTATGTTTTCATTCTTATAGTTTTTGAATTATTTGCCTTCTGAATCTTTCCAGGTGTCAAATAGTCTCATAAAATAGTCTCTTAAAAAACAGATGCTCTGTAGCCTTACAGATGCTCTGTAAGGCTACATATTGTTATTGCTACTTTTATTACTTATCTTTCTATTCATATTCTAGTCTCATACTCAAATCAGTGCATGGTTGCTAAGGTAATTTGGACCATAACAAACAGACACTGCAAGCTTGAAAGCTGCTGAATAAAATGCAAAATAATGCAAACCACAAATAATAATAAAATGAAAACCAATTGCAAATTGTCTCATACTAAACGTTAATTTAAAGGTGAACAACCCCTTTAAAGCAAAGAGGATAATATTTGTAAAGTCTATTGCTACTTGTTCACCTTTAAGAGGAACAAAAGCACCTCCACCCTCCCAAAGATAAATATTCTATTAGTTTGTATTAATACATGGGTCCTTATCTATCAAATATTTATCTAAGTATTTTATTTATTTTTAAAAAAATCACAATATAATTGTATCGGGGAAAAACAAAAAAATTGAGTGAAAATCAAAATTGTAAATTTTTTTCCCCGTATCGCTTGATTTTTTCCCCCCGAAAAGCCAAAATTTTTCAGATTTTTGCCCAGATTTTAGGGATTTTTGAAATAGTCATATTTTCATGCGAATTCCCGTGCAGACCACAGAAACTTCCAAATAGAGTTGGGACCTCTCCCATTGACTTATATACAACCTCAGAGATCTGAGATGCCAGATTTTTGGATTCTGACTTTCTATCCTTTGGGGTATAATAAATCTCGAAAAATTAATTAGGGTGATTTTGCTTCCAATTAGGATTAATTATATCTTAATTTGGATCAAGTACAAGGTACATTAAAAAATATTGGATTATTTAATAAAATGGAGTCTATGGGAGACTGCCTTTCTGTAATTATGAGCATCTGATTAATGGGTTTCCCCGAAAACGGATCCCATACCTGTATAATGTTATGGTACTTAATTTACTTAATTAGACCCTTACCATTTGGGTGTAACCAATAATGCTGCTTATATGCCAGTAATGTAATTTTTGCTTATGCACAAGGAACCTATAGATCCCTACTAATCATCTGCATGCATTCTATCCAAGGGACATATGAACATATGTATAAAAATTAAGTCACAATTTACTTCCTGATCTCACAGAGCAAAGTCAAACAAAACTGCAGTTCAAAAAGAAACCCTCATTTGGTTCGGGAAGTAAAGCTGCTTGCTGGGATACACTAGACCCATCCATTAATGCAAACAAAACCTGAATTCATAGGGCTTTAATCCTTCTTTTTCATTCATAAGATGAACATAGATCTGGTAAATTTTGCTGTTTTTTTTTTTTTTTTTTTTTTTTTAGAATGTAAATCTTTTACAGTTTTATTTGTGCACTATATTGTAGTTTTTAATATGCTGTAACTTGTTTAACTTTGCTGTAATTTAAATAAACTCTGGAAACCAATAACAGTGAAATGCTAAAATATGGACAACTTGTTCAAGCTTTAAAACGATAGTAGCCTAGGAGGCTGTGGCAGTAGAGTTGTCTGTAAACAAAAAGGATATTTGCTCAGTCCTCATGGTTCAATAGCCTTTTTAGCAGAAAGTTGGTGTGACTTTTTTGTTCATTATATGAAATAAGCTGTGAGATAATTAAAAAAATAAATATATAAAAAGGAAAATAGCGTTTATTAGCCGTGGGAACCATGATACAGAGTGCATATAAATCGACTCAAGTTTACCTGCAATGTGTTAGTTTATATGAATATCGAAAGGAAAGTGATAACAAAACATGTAGTGTCTTATGGGGGTTATTACCCATTGCTTCTCGATACCACAAGAAAAGTTTGTTTATGAACAGGCTTCCATTTGTTATACAATATGGAATTTAATCCCCCTTCTCCCTATTCATTTGAAAGGGATTATGTAGCCATGCCTCTTTAGTTTGTAGTGCACCACTTTCTCCATACGGTGGCAGCAAAATACGTCACAGCCACTTCTGAACCATTTTTTATAAAAAAGGCCTGCATATCATTTTCATTTGCTGTTGCCTTTTTATTTCACGTAGACACTCCAGATTGCTCGCCAAGCCTTTATTATGATTTGCCATTTCTTTCTCTTCATGTTTTACATACTCATTCACATCTAACTCTTTTCATTTGTTTCTTTCTCTAGGTTCTTGGGGTATCAATGTTTTAATACCAGTCCATCAATCAACCCTGTGGTGAAGTTTTTTTGTTTTGTTTTTTTAAATGGAAGAGGAAGTTTTTAAATGACAAATTTGTGGTATACAGTGAAATTATGTACAGATTTTTTCTCTAAGGAGAATTTGCCATGCTTACCAAGATTAAGTGCATAGGCAGTTTTGAATGCCTGCAAAAAGTTTAAAGGACAAGTAAATGGTTTGCATAATAAGCTACGACATATTGTCTTGGGGAAAAATATTTATTTTTGTTATTTGGGTTTTTGTTTGCCTTTTCAGCTGGTGTATTCCCTAATTAACTAAATTAAAACCAAGCAAGCCAAAACATGCCCTAAATCTAATTTATAAGGGTATAAATTGCTATGTGCACTCAGATTTGAGTGTGTGCATTTGATTTTTATGGTTATGTATTACCACCATTTAACAGAATAACACCCTACAGTCTCAACCAACATTGTAATCTCTAGAAACCAAAACATGAGGGTTTTTTTTTATAATTTACTGAATAAAAAATATCAATACATTGAAATTTTGTGTATTATAATATTAGAAGGATGTCCAATGTTTCAGAGACTCTAAGGCTTAATTGGTATCGGGAAAACAACATAACCACACTTGTTCATTAATAACCCTACAAGTTTGCTTGTCCTTTAAGAAATATGTCTTGTTGTGAAATTCCTTCAAGTAGTGCCACTGTGTCTCAAAATAAAAGAAGCTTATTGTAGTATGTTTGCAGAAAAAATTATACAGCTTATTAGAGTGTGGGAATAGGGTTCTAAATTTTAAATAAAATGATATATAAATATATATATAAATTGGTGCTGATTTTATAATTGCGCAGTTTGTTTAGTTTTTCTTACTTTTAAATTCCAACTTAAGATGATGAGGTTTCAGAAATATATTGAAAGTTTTAACAATGTTTAAAAAAACAAAAACGTAAAAAAAAAAAACTAGCTGAAGCGTGGATACTCGCTTTAAAAATGATTTTTAAATTTGTATTTTATATTGTTTTATCTATCTGTCTTTGCGAGCAGTCTTCAGGTTAAGTATACTTCCAGCAGGTTACAGTACATTTCCTGTATTTTACATTTTGTTTAAAAAAACAGAAATAGGCAATTCATAAACACCCTGTTTTGTGTCCGGTAAATGCTTGGCTCTCATCCTCACATTGGAACCAGTAGTCTGAAACAGCGAATCCATGTTTGCCAACCAAAACCAATTTGCGAGACTTAGGCAGCTAGACATTAAAGTAAATTTTAACTTATATTTCATGTGTATATTTTTTATTTTTTTGTCATCGTCTTTCATTCTTTGGGGTTTAACGTCATTCCATGCCTTATTGCTTGCAATACATAAACTTCTCTTATGTTCAAAAATGCTGTAAAAAAAAAATGAAGAAAAAAGAAAAAAAAGCGACAGATTATATAACAATAACTAGGCTGAGGTAGCCAAAAACCGTAAGTTAACTAGAGAACTATAAAGTATGTGTTGAACCTCATAGACATAACACACAAATCTGATCTGTATGAATCATGTTTCATAAGTTCTCAAGTCTGAACAACTGCCTACCCCTATCCTTTACACCACTGCATTTCTTAGAGCTGCTGAGAGGACTGTGTACATATATGATTTTAAAATTTGATTTAATTTCTTTCTTACTCTAAATAGAGAGTATATCTTTGTGAAAACAGTTCTTACAGCTTTGTTTTCTGCTAAAATGTTTTATATATTTACCTAACCTGTTGTCCTCCACATTCTATTGTCCTCTGTACTGTTTTCTGATTTGTATTTATGTCTTGAGACAGTAACTTTTTGAATAAAATTAAACCCACTGTATCTGCTATGGTTAATGTTTTTTTTTTTAATTAAATATGGTTTACATACATATACTATAAAACACAGGTTCTGTCTTTTTTGGTAAATATAGAGACATTTGTTTACTTGGATGAGAACCCTTTGCCTGTCTTTGCTTGGCACATTGCCTAGCAAATTCCAGAGAATTTACATTGACCCATGTAACCTGTACATGTTACCTAGCATGCCATAGTTTCGTGCTCTGTTCATACATGGATACTCGTTTTTTTGTGCTGAATTTCCTGGTAGAAATTTAGAATTTTATCAATTATGGCAAGTAGTTTTGATACAGGCAGCAAATGCTATCTGGATATTGTTTTATTGGCTAAAACTGTATATTTTGTACATTCTTTGAGATCTCCCTGATTATTACATGCCCTCTTCTTGGTGTGATCTTTGTATGTCTCCCAATCCTGGGGTGGGTAATAATGGAATTGTATTGCCTTCTTTTGTACACAAACTGTTTGAAATGGACTGGTGGAGCCCAAACTCTTTACAGTAGTAGTTTTGTAACTTCCTGCATGGTGAACATTAGCAACTATGACATCACTCCAGCTTGCAGTGCAGCGGTCAGGGCAGAGACACATGCTTAGATACGGGGAGATTCGGCGCTCGGCGACAAATCTCCCCGAACTGCCTTCCTGCCGGCTAGAATGTAAATCGCCAGCAGGTTGTCACTCGGAGCGATTTGTTTTCCCAGGGCAGCCCGTCCTGTCAGTGCAGACATATGGGGTAATCTTGGATACCTCCGGAGGCAGGACAAAAGAAAAAAACTTAAAGCCTTTAAGCTCTGCCTTCTCCCTTAATTACCCAGCTCTGGCCTTGTCTCTTCATTTTTTTTTTCTTTTGTCCTGTTAGGAGGTAGGACCAGGGTTAATTCCCTTGTTATTGAGAGCATTGTCTGTGCTTTTTCAGTTTCAATGGGCCATTCAACCTGAAGTAAAACCATTATTTCAAGCAGTTATGCATATCAGGCCTCCGTATAGAGATCCCACCCCGCCGTGGGACCTCAACCTGGTGCTAAAGGTGTTACAAGGGCCTCCATTCGAGCCTCTAGCAGAATGTTCTGACAATTTTTTAGCATGGAAAGTAGTTTTCCTTCTGGCAATTTGTTCAGCTAAAAGAGTATCCGAGCTACAAGCGCTCTTAGTGAAACAGTTCCTTGGATGATTTTCCATAAGGATAAAGTAGTCTTTAGGACTATGCCATCCTTTTTACCAAAAGAACCAGGATATCGTACTGCCATCTTTATGTCCCAATCCGCAGAACGAGACAGAGAAACGTCTACATACTCTACATACTCTGGATGTGGTTAGGGCACTAAAATACTACTCTAAGCGTACAGCTTTTAGAAAATCAGAAGCTCTCTTTGTTTCTTATGGGCCGCCAAGGAGAGGACAAGTGGCTTCCAAGAGAACGATAGCAAGATGGTTAGTTGACACCTTTGCAAAATTCTCAATATTTTCGCCTCAGCAGAGGCAGCCTTTTGGGAGAAAGGTGCTGCAGGCAGTAGTACCTCCTTAAATTCTCCCTTCCTTTGTTTTTATGGGAAGACTGCTTTTGAACGTCCCCATACCTCTGCACTGACAGGTCGGGGTGCCCTAGGAAAAAAGGATTTTCTTACCGGTAAATACTTTTCTCTTGGGCCCGTACTGTCAGTGCAGTAAGTCCCTCACGTTTTTTTAGAGATGGTGTTGGCGGTTTGCCAAGGTTCCTTTCGGACCAGAATTACCTGTTATATTTATTTATTTTTTTAAAAAAAAATAATATAGATCATAAAACATTATATATGAATAAATAAAAAAATAAATAAAAAATAAATATAAAAAAAAAGGAGATTAATTATATAGTCAGAAGTATGACTGTTTGTTGATACCGTTATGCCTTGTAGGTTTTCCAAGTTTCTCCTATCCAGGGCTTTGGTAGGCAAACTGAAGAGACAAGGCCAGAGCTGGGTAATTAAGGGAGAAGGCGGAGCTTAAAGGCTTCAAGTTTTTTTCTTTTGCCCTGCCTCCGGAGGTATCCAAGATTAACCCCATACGTCTACACTGACAGTACGAGCCCGGGAGACAAGGATTTCCTGTTTTCTGAAGTTGCCTCACAAGGAAACTTCGGGTGACTTCGGAAAATGAAGCGCTCAGAGTGCCATTCCGCTGGCTTATATCCCCAAATCTGAGTGTGTCTCTGCCCTACAAGTGACTGAAGTTTATCCCAGCACAAGCCACTTGACTGGGGGGAACGCGAAAACTTACAATAGGTCTAGCCCCATGTCCGCTTTCAAAATTAAATATAAAATCTTTTGAAAAATGGATTAAGTGCAGAAGTCTGCTGGAGCAGCACTATTAAAGGACAAGGAAAGTCTAAAATAGAATAAGGCTAGAAATGCTGTATTTTGTATACTAAACATATGCATGAACTTACTGCACCACAAAACCTAATCAAACAAATGATTTATGCTTTCAAAGTTGGCCACAGGGGGTTGTCATCTTGTAACTTTGTTAAACATCTTTGCCTGACCCTGCACATGCTCAGTGTGGTCTGGGCTGCTTAGGGATCATCATAAACAAAGCTGCTTGTATTCTGCATGGCTGGTAAGTAAGGCGGGGCTCCCCCTGCTGTTCATAAGTATGATTGTTTCCCTGCTCAGCAGTTAGGGACCATCTGACAATTCCTATCCACAGCAGTAAATGAAGGGAGAATTTCATTGCATACAGTCAGGTTTCTTATAAAAACGGTACACATTTTTTAATTACAGTATATTGGAGATGGGTTTCTTTTTCATTAAAGAAAGTAAAAATGGGATTTTTTTTTTTTTTTTGCCTTTCCTTGTCCTTTAACTGATGCATTTTGAAAAAAGCATGTGTTCCCATAACTTTATCCCTTTAAGATCAGACATGGAAAGTTTAGTAAAAAGGTTTGTCACCTTCCACACACTTTCTCCGTTCAGTTGTTTTCATATTGATAACCAGAAATAAAGGATTTTTTTTCCAATTACTTTTCATGTTTTATTTTCTAAATTGAACATTTACATTTTAATGTTCCTGTCTCCTAGTGTTTGAGTCTGGCAGCTCAGTGATCCAGGTGCAGATTCTGAACTGCTAAAATTTGCTGCATTAGTTGGTAAATTTCTCAGCAGCATCTGTGGAATATTAGCAACTATTGTATCAATTCTGCCTTTAAAGAAGCTCAGTGATTCTTTTGAGCAGGGCCATATTTATATCAAAGAACTTTCTCCTGACAACTTTCTCGACTACTTCATGATTGGAAGCTGACCAGCAGGTGGCATTGTTAAAAAACAAAACAAAAAACATAACAGAACTGTATGGGGCAAATTTATTCTGTGGTGTAAAAAATGGTGGAATAATCACCAGCCATGACTATGTAAAAAGAGGTTTAAAAATGGTGTCATTTGGGGCATGGCCTAACCACTGAAGTAGTGAGACGCGTCTTGCCAGAGCTCCGGTGCAATTGATCCGTTACAGCCGATCCTGTGCACCCCACGGGCACCAATTTATCTCAGAGGGTGCTGGAGTACCCGCAGATGGTGCTAGATGGGAGGCATTTAAAAAACAGCTGACACAGCAGCCAACAAGCTGGACAAATATGTGCGACATCTGAACCAAGATGGCACCTGTTTGCGCAGAGTTGACCCACCACCTCCACCCCCTTGAGATCCGTCTGGGCCTGAACCTCCACAGCCGCCAGAACCGACACCCCAGGAGGTCCTGCAGGCGATTGGATACACGGACAGCAGTGGAGGTAAAGATTGACACTCGGGTGGAGGAGGTGAAGACTGATCTGGCGCTGCTTTGCCAAGATCAGTAAAATCTGAGAGTCGGAGCACCGAATCTCTGACCTAGAGGATGCTACAAGAGAGGTCCCACATGCGAACGCAGAACTCCAGAACCAGCTGAAACTCTGCAAGACGCGGGCGGACGACCTAGAGGGGAGGCAGAGATGTAATAACATACGCATTGTCGGAATACCCGAAAAACAGGAAGGTGTTGCTCCTGAACTATACCTTGAAAACCTTTTTAGGAACCATCTGAGTGCCGACCAGTTATCACAGATGTTCCTTGTCGAACGGGCTCATCGTATACCATCACGCCAACCTCCCCTAGGGGCTCCCCCGCGTACCATGATTGCCAAAATCCTCAATTACAGGGATTGTGACGCCATTTTGAGGCACCAAAGAGGACCTGCAGGTCGGAGATGCCAAGATCATGATCTATCCTGATGGAGGTTCAGCGACAGAGCCAAATATACTGAAGTCCGGAGGAAGCTCAGAGAAAAAAGCATTCTTTATTCTACAATTTTCCCAGCTAAGAGTGGTGGATGGCAACAACACCAGATTTTTTGCAACGCCACAGGAGGACATGGATTGGCTGGAAAGAAGATAAGCCACTCATGCATCCTACTTGCCCCTTAGTGTGTGAGTAACTCTGGGGGAAACATGGCCATTCTGCAGTTGAGGTGTTTCTGCCCAAGGGGCTCGTGAGTATACACCCTTATAATATGATGTGCCAACCTGTGTTCCTATTTACTGACCACCACTTATACCTCAACCAGAAAGATCTCCCATTGATACCAGTTAATAGCCAGTGTTGACATTAGCCAAAGCCCGGAGGACTGGGGGCGAGTGCTTATGCTGTATTTTTTCTTTAATTGAACTGTGTTTATGCTATAGTCGCCATGTCCCAGGAGGTGGCTATATGGGTTCTGTTAGGGTTAAAGCCCACCCCAGGTTCCAGGGTAGGCAGGGCGGGCTAGGGCGTTGTGGGTTTCCCTGTGGTTTTTCCCCCTTTCACTCCTACTCTCTTATGTATATATACAGCAGCAAGATATTGGCGCAGTGCAAAATCTTTTTATTTAACAATGGCTAAGGTAAACTTGATTTCATGGAATATTAGAGGCCTTAATGATAAAATCAAGAGGGACCTCTTATTCAATGCATTGAAACAATGGTCCCCGGCAATTGTATGCCTCCAAAAGAGGGCATGGGTCGCTCAGGCGTACCATGGCACTTTCTCCACTCACGCAAGATGGGTCTCTATCTTGAGTAAAAAAGGCCTTCACTTTGTACTCCATCACATTCATGTGGACCACTATGGTAGATATCTTATTATGCATTGTACTCTTTACTCCTTTGAGTTTATACTGGTTAACCTGTATGTACCCCCTCCCTTCACAGTAGAACTGATGGCCAGTGTAATGCGGAAAGTGGCAGCACTGCCAGCGTTGGCTCAGTGCTGGGTGGGTGATTTCATTGGTGGCATGATCCCTGTGTTAGATAAGCTTAATTCAACAGACACCAAACCAACCAAATTAAAGGCCTGGGCAGATTCAATGGGTCTCCAGGATGTCTGGAGGGCCAGGCACCCTGGAAGTTTTTTCTTTTCCATTCTACTTCACACCAGACACTTTCAAGAATAGACATGGCCCTGACGTCCCCAGAGATGGCCTCTAAATATGGAGTTAGGTCAATTTCTGATCATTCCCCTATAATCATTACTATACAACCCTATATCTGTGCAGGAATCAGAAGGTGGAGGCTCAGTCCTCTGTGGTTGACCCAGAAAGAGGTGGTGGACAAGGTACAGGAGACAGCAGAGCCATACTGGGACGAAAACCAGGGCTCTGCCTCCCCTTCTATGCTATGGGATGTGTTTAAGGCAGTATTGAGAGGTACCCTGATCCAATCCATAAATGGAGTGAGAAATAGGGCTAAACGTGAGGTTAAACAGCTGCCTTCAGACCTGGAAGAAGCGGAAATGGCATATATAGAGGCCACCTCCCCCAAATTACATTACAGTTTGATGCAGGCTCATACTAAACTGAAATGTAAAATGACAGCTGTTACCCAGAAAAAGATACTATATGCTTCTCAGAGAGGATTTGAACAAGGTGATAAGTCTGGCAAGATATTAGCCTATTTAGCTAGAGATACTGCCCCATAGATGATCATACACAGGGTGCTATCTGACACAGGGAATCCGGTTACAGATCCTTGTGAAATAGCAGATGTAGTTACTGACCACTATGCCAATCTATATCGCTCACCGGCGACTTACTCTGATGCACAGCTAACAGAATTTTTACTAGATATCCCACTGCCCAGATTGCACCTCTCACATGTAGCAAAGCTTGATAGTCCCATTACAACAGAGGAAATTTGTGAAGTGATTGCTTCAATGGCCCCAGCTAAGGCCCCTGGACCAGATGGGCTCCCCATTGAGTGGTACTGAACGTTGGGGGAAAAAACACCAGACACAATATGTGAAATTTTAAATGAGGCCAATCAGGAAAGTAGACTCCCGCCCTCCTAATGCTCTCATTGTCCTGATCCATAAAGAGGGGAAAGACCCAGCACAATGTGGTTCATACCGTCCCATCTCCCTGATAAATGTGGACGCCAAAATTCTGGCAAAAGTACTAGCGGTCAGGTTGCAACTGGTCATCACACAGCTAATCCAGTTTGATCAAACAGGTTTTATGCCCAAAAGGTCCACATATGTTAATCTAAGAAGGCTCTATTACAATATGCAGGTCCCTCATGACAATTTGGGATCCATTGTGGTGGTCTCCTTGGATTCCGAAAAAGCGTTCGATTCAGTCGAATGGGCATACATATGGGCAGTAATGGAATCCTTTGGCAAGCAATTTATTAAGTGGATTAGGCTACTATATAATAATCATACAGCTCAAATTTTAGTGAATGACTTCATTACCCCATTCTTTCCTTTGGGCACGGGGACGCGCCATAGCGATAGAGCCATTGGCTACTCAATTTCGTCTATCCCCCAACCTGACTGGTTTGAAATATGGCTGGATAGAGGAGAGGATTTCACTTTATGCGGACGACCTGCCGGCCCCTCCCTGTCCGAAGTGTTAAACATTTTTGCACACAATTTACAATATACACTGGCCTCCGCATTAACTGACTAAATCCATGATATTCCCTCTGGACCCAGACTTGGCTCGAGTCTCAAGTGGGTAACCACCTTTAAATATTCGGGAATCAATATCCATCTAGATCCCAATCAGTATGTACCCCTGAATATAGTTCCCATTAACCAACAATTAACTACTGTGCTGCAGACTTGGGGCAATCTTCCTTTAAAACTCTGGGGCAGAATACACATTGTAAAGATGGTCTATTTACCTAAGTATCTGTACCTATTTCATAACTCCCCGACAGTAATATCTAAACAAACCTGTAAAGCCATACAGGCTTTAACTCCCTTTCTATCGAATAATAAAGCTCCAAGAATTTCGACAGTCAAGTTAATGGCTACATATGCTAATGGAAGTTTGAGTTTACCCAATTTCTACGATTACTAGATAGCTGGTCAAATTAGTTACATCAACTGGTGGTTGGCACAGGATTTGAGTAACCCAAATGTACCTCTATAAGCCCGCCTAGTGGGATCCCTCGAAGCCCTGAGTAAATACAGTCTCAGGAAACCAAGGGACTCGCCCTCATTACCCCCATGCATGATAGCCCCTCATGCGGCTTGGATAGCTGCTCTGAAAACATCCAAAAAATCATCCCTTATTGTTTTCCCATGATTTTTTTCCATCAGAGGCCATGTGGTTCTGGGCCCAGAAAAATGTTAAGTACCTAGGGGATATAATAAACAATGGGAGGTTTATAGATATGGTCACACTGAGAGACAAGATGGGAATTCCGGACCTTCCTATGTACCGCTATCTACAGCTGAGGCACATGTTTATGGCACAAATTGGGTCGGGTGAGTTGGAGATGGGGGAACCAACCCTTCTGGTCTGAGAAAAGAGGACCCTATAAAAATGGTCTCCCTGCTCTATGCATGCCTACAATCCACCAAATCCCCCCCGTTCCAGTCACTTTATAGACAATAGCAGGTGGATATCCCCAGTCTGAGCGAGGAACAATGGAAGGAAGCAACAGGCCGGATTTACCAGTATCTCATAAGTATGAGAGAGAGACTTATTCAGTACAAATTTTTAATGAGGATTTACCTGACCCCTAATAGACTCCATAAAATGGGGAAAATACCCTTTCCAGTGTGTCAGAAATGTGGAGATTATGATAGCTCACTTATGATATGGTTGTGCCCTATAATTTCTAGATACTGGGACAGGGTGGTAGGCTATATGGTCGATATACCCCCTCTGAAAACGCCAGAAATTTGCCTCCTAGGTTTGATAGATGATGTGATACCAGCCGATAACACCAGGGTACTAGTGAGGACGCTGTTATTCTATGCAAAAAAAATACTGATAATGCAATGGATGGGCCCTACTCCCCCCAAAAAAGGGATCTGGTTTGCCTATGTGAATAAGATGCTGCCGCTAATAAAGTTGACATGAGGCCAGAGGACAACCTGAAAAATTTTAAAGGATATGAGGTGTTTTGATGGAGACTCATACATTAACCTTGCCATAAATATGTGATTCAAATATTTCTGGTCTTTGAATATGTATAGAATGTGATTCCATAATTGCTGCTGTGACTTTGTTTTTCCTTTGTCTGCTCCCCCTTCCCTTCCTTTCTGTTCCCCCCCATTTGAAAATTCAATAAAACGAACACCTCTTAAAAAAAAATGGTGTCATTTTTTAACGTACTTTCTCTGAGCAACTTCCGCCGGAAGCAGTGGAAAATAACGGCAGCAACTTACCTTGATATATTCATTTATTTTACACAGATTTTACACTGTTTCTTCTGTTTCTTCTATGCTACATAACAAATAGGCCCCTACATGTATCCGTTAATATACTTGGAATAAAAAAAATTCATGTAAATTACTAAAGTTTTTAGAATAGCGCACTCATCAATTTTACATTCACTTATTTTAAAAGTTTACTTGTACTACCAGTGAAGGCTAAATAAATCCAAAGCCGTCTCCAGTGTGCCTCAAATGGGGACAGTCGGCAGATACCAGTCCCTGGATCAACTTTGTACTAAAAATTAATTTCAGTAATTTTTTCTCACTTTCTAAAAAGGCATCAGACTTGACCCTAATTGACATATTTATCTGTACTGCTGCAGAGAGTGTATTCAACAACATCACAGCTCTCACTGATTTTTACCTAATCCAATACAATAGATCATTTTCCTAATAACTAAGAATTTGTAAGTTACAGAGACCAAAAATGTGCTACATATGCTAGATGGGATCCAACCAGTGCTTTGTAATTGGGAAAAAATCTCTCGCTTTTGCTCTCTCGCTCTCTCTCTCGTCACACCAAGCTATTACTGCAGCTGAAGCTTTTTACTCAGGTATGGTAAAACATTCTACAGAATGAATATAGCATTCTAGCATGCACTATTGCAGCTAATCTATTGACAAGAAAATGCCTCCATAGCTTTACTTCTCCTTTGATTCATTTTTATTTTTTTTAGTAAACTTCAGGTATGGAGATCCAAATAACAAAGATCCTCTTCAGAAAACCCCAGGTCCCAAACATTCTGAATAACAGGTCCCATATCTGTTTCACATCTAATAGAGGACCTTGCTGGCTTTTCCTGCTGCTGACTGCTATTGCTTGCTACAGATAATTGTATCACCTGCAGAGCCCAGGTCCTTCTCCATCACGTGTTTGTACCATTTAGCCCTTTTAAGGGTGAAATTTGCTTGAGTATTTTTAAATCCCAAATGCACATACCTTACATTTATTAGCATTTCCCATTAGAGTAGATCTCCATGCAATGATATATTCTGGATGGAATTAAAGGACAAGGATAGTCTAAAATAGAATAAGGCTAGAAATGCTGTATTTTGTATACTAAACATAAGCATGAACTGCACCACAAAGCCTAATCAAACATATGATTTATGCTTTTAAAGTTGGCCACAGGGGGCTGTCATCTTGTAACTTTGTTAAACATCTTTGCCTGACCCTGACCTTGCACATGCTCAGTGTGGTCTGGGCTGCTTAGGGATCATCATAAACAAAGCTGCTTGAATTCTGCATGGCTGGTAAATAAGGCGGGGGCTCCCCCTGCTGTTCATAAGTAAGATTGTTTTCCTGCTCAGCAGTTAGGGACCATCTGACAATTCCTATACACAGCAGTAAATGAAGGGAGTATTTCACTGCATACAGTCAGGTTTCTTTTAAAACTGTACACATTTTTTAATTAAAGTATATTGGAAATAGGTTTCTTTTTCATTAAAGAAAGTAAAAATGGGATTTAATTTTTTTGCCTTTCCTTGTCCTTTAATGGTTCTGTATAACTTGTCCCATTAGCAACACAGATAAACTGTGTAGAATAACCTCACCCAAGTTGTGAATTAATTAAATATAAGAAAACCCAATATGGAATCATGGGGCACCACTTCTAAAAAACTAAGCAGAGAATTACTGTTGTCAGCCACCATCAATACAAAGTTAATTTGCTTTAGTTTGCTATCCACATTCATATAGCACCACCACAACCAACAGAACTTCTTTATAATGGAGCCCGTACTGTCCAACCTCTTCCTTCCTTCATCATACAAATCTTTTAATTTGATCGTCCTTCTATACTGGTTATGACTTACTGTATAATGCCATTTTCTAGAACATAATCTTGTTCTTTCAAATCTTTCAAATTACTTGGCCATGATAGATGTTAAATGTACTGTCCTATATTTGCCAGGCTGAGATCATAACCCCTTTTTTAAATATTGGAATTACACCAGCCATCTTTAAATTAATTAATACCATAACAGATGAAAAATTTACCTGGTTAAGATCTAAGAACTAAGATCTTTTAAGTACTTCAACATGTATTTCTTCAGGCCCAGTCCTTTGGTCACATTAATGTTACTTAAAAATTTAAATCCTATATTCTGTTTCAGCTGAGCCCTGTGCATGTTTTTTGAGTCTTGTAACTCATGTGTACAATAAGACAAATAACTCATTAAGCAGTGTGTTCAGAGTCCTGTATGAAATACTTGTTTTTTGTAACAGCCACACTCTCAACTTTCATCCCTCTGAAATCTCCAGTACTTGACAGGTGATGTCTCCGAAATGTTTGATTCTTTAAATTAAAATGGGAAAAGGCCTGATTTGTCATAAAGTACATGTTTCAGACTCAGGTTTTATACCAAATGTACCCTACATTTCACAAAGTGTCTGTACCAATGAAAAATGTTGTGTATGAAAAATGCATTTTGTATATCTTGCACAGATCTAACAAGTTTGAAACAGACTATCTGCAAGTTTGGTGCTATAAAACCAGCAATTCTGGATGCATAGTTAGTCAAAGGGACATGTGAACGTTAAACTCTCATATTTGGTATTAAGGCAGTGTTATGTATGGCCCGAGGCAAGTAAATACCTTCTGTCTTGCATGTGATTGTCTTTTTGGCTCCTTTTAGACCATCTCACCCTTGCCAGGCTAGGTTCTCTGCTTCACTACTTCATATGTCCTACCCACTCAGAAACCATGTTCTAATATCTTGCACTGATGAGATATAACAGGATTGAAGCAGGCTGGCTGCAAGTTTGGATATATGACTCTAAACTATTCTGCTGTATCTGTGCTATTAAACCAGCAGTTTTAGATGCATAGTTGGCCAAAGGGGCATAAAGCAGTTATTTGCATGTCTCCGTCCATAATTCCTTATGTGAGGGTTACATTCTTATTTTTGGAAATAAGGTAGTGCAATGCAAATGGCATGAGGCAAGTAAATAACTTCTGTTTTCAGAAGGCTATATGCTGCATGTCTTGCATGTTAAGGGCTTTTTTTTGCTCCTTTTAGCCCGTCTCACCCTAACCAGTCTAGGTTCTCTGCTTCACTTCTAACAATGCGATACTTCTAGCACTCAGATATCATTCTCTAGGCTCTAGAAGTAAGTGAAACTGCAAATAACACAAAAGGATTCTGTCATGGGAAATTCTGTCATGTAAAGGGATACTGTTATGGGAAAACTTGCTTTTTTCAAAATGCATCAGTTAATAGTGCTGCTCCAGCAGAATCCTGCACTGAAATCCATTTCTTAAAATAGCAAACAGATTTTTTTTATATTTAATTTTGAAATCTGACATGGAACTAGACATATTGTCAGTTTCCTAGCTGCCTCAAGTCATGTGACTTGTGCCTGCTACTTTCTGGCAGGCTGTTATCTCTCCTACTTAATGTAACTGAATCAGTCTCCGTAGGACCTGGATTTTACTATTGAGTGCTGTTCTTAGATCTACCAGGCAGCTGTTATCTTGTGTTAGGGAGCTCCTATCTGGTTACCTTCCCATTGTACTGTTGTTAGGCTGGTGGGGGGGGAGATGATATCACTCCAACTTGCAGTACAGCAGTAAAGAGTGACTGAAGTTTATCAGAACACAAGTCACATGACTGGGGGCAGCTGGGAAACTGACAATTTTATCTAGCCCCATGTCAGATTTCAAAAGTAAATATTAAATAAATTGGTCTTTTGAAAAATTGATTTCAGTGCAGAATTTTGCTGAGCAGCACCATTAACTGATGCGTTTTGAAAAATACATGTTTTGCCATGACAGTATCCCTTTAAGGTTTACTTTTTATTTCTAAATTACACTGTTTACATTACAAATAATTCAATCTACCATTTAAAATTCTGTTATTGAAATGTATTTATTTTTGGCTGTAATATTGTTGTGGAGGCAGCCACCTCAGTGCATTGTGCCTGATTCTGAACTTTGAGAAGGAGTCAGCACTGCAGGCTGGAACTGCTTTGAGATAGCTATTTGTTTCTCCTCTTCTCATTGTACTTGGGGAGAAATTGTTGGGAATCACTGCTTTAGATCATTGTCCGCTGCAATTAATTTTGAAATTGGTTTCCAGGATAATTTTATATATTTTTTAATTTTATAAAAAAAATTTATATTCAATTTTGAAATCTGACATGGGGCTAGACATTTTGTCAATTTCCCAGCTGCCCCCAGTCATATGACTTGTGCCTGCACTTTAGGAGAGAAATGCTTTCTGGCAGGCTGCTGTTTTTCCTTCTCAATGTAACTGAATGTGTCTTAGTGGGACATGGGTTTTTACTATTGAGTGTTGTTCTTAGATCTACTAGGCGGCTGTTATCTTGTGTTAGGGAGCTGCTATCTGGTTACCTTCCCATTGTTCTTTTGTTTGGCTGCTGGGGGGGAAAAGGGGGGGTGATATCACTCAAACTTGCAGTACAGCAGTAAAGAGTGATTGAAGTTTAGCAGAGCACAAGTCACATGACTTGGGGAAGCTGGGAAATTGACAATATGTCTAGCCCCATGTCAGATTTCAAAATTGAATGTAAAAAAATCTGTTTGCTCTTTTGAGAAATGGATTTCGGTGTAGAATTCTGCTGGAGCATCACTATTAACTGATTCATTTTGAAAAAAAAATTTTTCCCATGTCAGTATCCCTTTAAAACAAAGTCTTTAGGCTACCAGCAGATGGTGGTGTAGTACAATAGAAATGTTCTTTCTTCTGTAGATTTCGTAAACCAGACATTTTGGTCTAATGACAATATGTGTAACGGCAGAAAGGACAATTTCAAGCCTGCTTCATTGATAATATAAGGAATTTCCCACACCTGCCCATGAAATAGCCTTTGAGTCAATTGTCCAATTACTTTTGAGCCCCTGAAATTAAGTGATTGTGTTAAAAAAAGGCTTTAGTTCCTCACATTTTTATGCAATCTTTTTGTTCAACCCACTGAATTAAAGCTGAAAGTCTGCAGTTCAACTGCATCTGAGTTTTGTTCATTTAAAATACATTGTGGTAATGTACAGAACCAAAATTAGAAAAAAGTTCTCTGTAGAATTTATGTATTTATGGACCTAATGGTACATGCCTATTAAATCAATTATGGGAAAAGGGGAAATAAAATCCCAAACAGCCAATTGCAAAATGTTAAAATGGCAGTTATAAAAAGAGTTGACCACCATAATTGATTTTAGCCTGCTCATGAAGAGATAAAGGCGAAGTAAACCCAAAAATTGAATATGGCTAAAAATGCCATATTTTATATACTGAACTAATTGCAGTACCTTGAATTTCCAGCTTCTCAATAGCAGCAATGATCCAGGACTTTTCACAGGGCGTCACCATCTTGGAAAGTATCTGCAACACTCACATGCTCAGAGGGCTCTGAGCAGCTGTTGAGAAGCTAAGCTTAGGGGTTGTCACAAATTATCAAGCAGAAAAGGAAGTTGGCCTGTAATATAAGCTGATGCTACAGGGCTGATTATTAAATTCTGATGCTAAGTGCACTGGTTTCTGTGCAGGGGTGATCCTGGGTAGTGGCGTAACTAGGGAGGAAGCAGACCCCGCAGCTGCGGGGGGCACGGCCGAAATTGATGTCCTCCTGGCTGCTCGATGCAACGTCCCTGATGAATGCAGCCAGCATCGCATCGGGTGTTTGATCCGTCATCCGTGACATCCGTCCCCACTGCCACTGGCCCTATCTCCTCTCCAGGCATACTCCCGAGTCCGCCCTCTCATGATGATGAGAATAGATCCTCTTCCTTCCGCCTTCCCTGCTCCGTACTGCGACGCTCCTCATTCTTACTTCCGCCCTCTCTCTCTCTGCTCGTCTGATGTCTGTACTCGCGTCTCCCCCGCCCTCCCTCTTCCTCTTGGGTAATCGTCGTGTGGACGCACGTTGTGACGTGACGGACGGTGCAGGTGAGGCAGGGAGAGCGGAAAAAGTAAGATTAGGCTGCCTGCCTGCACTGGCACCGCGTAACTGCTAGACTTGGGGCGGGCTGGTCGGACTCGGAGCTGCCTGTGCTGCTGTGCATGTGAGACAGAGAGTGGAGACGAGTACCGTACGTTTCCCATTTTCCCCCCCTGACCCAGTGTTTGTACCTGTGTGACTGTCGTGCTGGCTGTGTCTGTCTGTATACCTAATAAAATGTGTGGGAATACGATGCTGCAGGGTCAAAGTTTTGAGGGGATTTGTGAAAGTGTGAAAAACTAGAAAGAATACAGATGGAGGAGAGAATTGGGGAATGGAAAATTGTAAAAAAAAAAAAAAAATTGTAAAAAGTAATAAATCATAAGGAAAGGAGACCAGATAGAACACAAAAGGGGAGCAGTATAAAAAGTGCTATAGAGATATTTTAACAGAAAAGGAATATGCTTGTGGCTATAGCAGGGCTTTGTGGCCTTTATGTTGCATTGACCAGGATAAGTTGGGGGGCCCATAATTTTTCTTTTGCAGGGGGGCCCTCGTACTTCTAGTTATGCCACTGATCCTGGGGCTGCTTCCACCTTAGGCAGCAGCCCAGATGCCACCGCCTCCTGCTCCACCCTTAAAAATCAGCGTCAGAGGAGGAAGCATCACTAGTGCAATGAGCACAATAGGGTTAAAACCTGGAAATTTGGCACTTAAATTTACAAGAGGCGGCTTTTTGACACCCCTTGTAACTGTCCGCTCACTACTGCCTGAGGAAAGGTTCTCCCCTTGACTTCATGGCAGGTGCGGCCCTGTTTCTGTACTGCCATGTTGTAATTATCTATATTAATTACTAATCAGCCTTATATTGTGACATTTATATTCTATGTGTTCTGTATATTGTGAGTAGGTCCCTAAGCTCAGTAAGTGACAGCAGCACAGAGCATGTGCAGTGAATCAACAGGAAAAAAGTGTGTGTGGGTGTGTGTGTGTCCAAATAAGTAAAGGTGCACAAGTTTTAGCACATATGCCAAATGAGCAACTGACATAATGTACTGGAAATGTGATATTAGCCATTGGGTGCATACCCATGCCTCTTCCTAAGTAATGCATAGTAGGATATGGCACTCACTCATTTAGTAACGTGTGAAAAGACCAATTACATTTATGAGGGACTTCAATGTCCTTGGACTACTAGGCATCGATTACTGATACGACCTAGATGTAGAGGTGGGATTTTAGTGTCTGTTAATTATTGGTGCAGTGTCCCAGTATCGTGCAAAATAAGGCCTGATATTAAATAGAACAAAGTCTTGCATTCCTAGTTTCTGACTGCTACCCTGTGGAAAGAATAAGGGAATGATCTCAGCAGTTCATGCTGCACCACTCTTTGTTCAGTTCTGTAATGCAGGCAAGCCCACCTTCCTGCCCTTTAAGTTTTCCTTAACACCACTATGAATGTAACTTTTGCTGAAACATTTTAAATTCCCCACATTTATCACCATCTCTTTCTTGGGTGAGATTTTTATCCTGTGTTTGGAACTACTTTTTATTTTTTATGGTTGCTAGGGTAAAATTGACCCTAGCAACCAGAAAGCTGCTAAAATTCCAAACTGGAATAATATAAAAAGAAAATAAAATCTTTGCAATTTGTCTTACAATACAGCTGTCTAGTTAAGTTAAAGGTGAACTACCCCTTTAATATGCCATAACTTTCTTAACATATTCCTATTGGTACATTCATACATACACTAAAATGTTTCCATTGGCCTATTGTTTGCAAAAGTTTGTGTTTTGGTGCACAATTTTTCTTGACAATTAGAAGAAAGGTATTGCATGATTTATTAATAAACAGGATATGCTATCACTGTCTTCTCACTCAAGCTATGGCTGTGACAAGTTACCCCACATCTACCATCTGCATGATTCATTTATGGTACATTCAGTTTATCAATCCTCACTCTTCCCAAAGATCTTTCTCTTCAGCCACTCCTTTATGGCCTTTATTTAAAATATATTTTCTTTAAAGGGATACTGTCATGGGAAATTTTTTTTTTTCAAAATGAATCAACAGATTTTTTTATATTCAATTTTGAAATCTGCCATGGGGCTAGACATATTGTCAATTTCCCAGCTGCCCCAAGTCATGTGACTTGTGCTCTGATAAACTTCAATCACTCTTTACTGCTGTACTGCAAGTTGGAGTATTATGATCCCTCTCCCTTTTCCCCCCCAGCAGCCAAACAAAAGAACAATGGGAAGGTAACCAGATAGCAGCTCCCTAACACAAGATAACAGCTGCCTGGTAGATCTAAGAACAGCACTCAATAGTAAAAACCCATGTCCCACTGAGACACATTCAGTTACATTCAGAGAAGAAACAGCAGCCTGCCAGAAAGCATTTCTCTCCTAAAGTGCAGGCACAAGTCACATGACTGGGGGCAGCTGGGAAATTGACAAAATGTCTAGCCCCATGTCAGATTTCAAAACTGAATATAAAAAAATCTCTTTGCTCTTTCAGAAATGTATTTCAGTGCAGAATTCTGCTGGGGTAGCACTATTAACTGTGTTTTATTTAACACTTTGTTGCCCTCCTTTGATAAAAAAAATTATGCTTTTTCACAATCAGCCTTGCCCTGGAGGTTTGAGCTGAAAACAGGAAGTGTGATACAGAAGCCCATACCTTTCTGATAAACCTTACTTAGTTGTAACCTTTCTTCTCCTTTAAAGGAATAGTTCAGTGTGAAAATAAAAACTGTGTAAAATAAAAATGTTTCTAATATAGTTAGTTAGCCAAAAATGTAATATATAAAGGTTGGAGTGAACAGATGTCTAATAAAACAGCCAGAATTCAACTTCCTGCTTTTCAGCTCTATAACTCTGAGTTAGTCAGCGACTTGAAGGGGGGCCACATGGTACATTTCTATTCAGTGAGTTTGCAATTGATCCTCAGCATTCAGCTCAGATTCAAAAGCAACAGATATCATCATCATCATCATTTATTTATATAGCGCTGTCAAGATACGCAGTGCTTGATATGACCCATGTGGCCCCCCCTCAAATCTCTGATTGGTTACTGCCTGGTAACCAGGGTAACCAGTCAGTGTAAACCAAGAGAGCTGAAAAGTAGTGTTCTGACTGACATGTTATACATCAAATCACTCCAGTCTTTATACATTACATTTTTGGCTAACTAACTATATTAGAATTTTTTTTTATTTTTACACTGAACAATTCCTGAACAAGTCACAGTTTAAGTCATTAGTTTTGATGGAAAATATGTTTTCAACCCAAATCTCACAATAACTGTCTTCAAGCATACTGTACCTAAGAGAGCAAATAGACAGACTATTCTAACTGGCCTTAAGGTTAATCATAATTGTAAGTGTAATCAGCCTATGATTAAATGTCTGTGAGATACAAAATGTGTAAGGCTGTGCTCTTGCGTACCAAATAAACTACAATCCTTTTACACGTCTGTCTGGAATGCTGCTTTCTGAGTGTCTGCTTAACTGCAACATGGTTTTGATCCGCTCCCTTAGCTGAAGGTTCACGGTGGTGCACCTGTACTGCTTCCAATAATTTTTTACAAAATATATCTTCACTGATATTCATCAAACTGATCACTCTTAAACAATATCACCTGTAACAGAGTACAACAATTAAAGTATCTGTTTAAGCATGTCAACATTACCTCCAAATCTTCTCTTAACTGTTCTTCAGGCTAGGTACCCCACTCACTGCTTGGGGACTCCATAGTGCATTGACCCCATAATTTGGGAACATTTTTCAACAAGATAGTATTGTATCCTGATAGATATATTTTTGTACTATATACGCTACATTATATTATAATTTTAATATACTTTTTAAAGGACAAGGAAAGTCTAAAATAGAATAAGGCTAGAAATGCTGTATTTTGTATACTAAACATATGCATGAACTTACTGCACCACAAAGCCTAATCAAACAAATGATTTATGCTTTCAAAGTTGGCCACAGGGGGTTGTTATCTTGTAACTTTGTTAAACATCTTTGCCTGACCCTGACCCTGCACATGCTTAGTGTGGTCTGGGCTTCTTAGGGATCGTCATAAACAAAGCTGCTTGAATTCTACATGGCTGGTAAGTTAGGCGGGGGCTCCCCCAGCTGTTCATAATTCTGATTGTTTCCCTGCTCAGCAGTTAGGGACCATCTGACAATTCCTATCCACAGCAGTAAATGAAGGGAGAATTTCATTGCATACAGTCAGGTTTCTTATAAAAACGGTACACATTTTTTAATTACAGTATATTGGAGATAGGTTTCTTTTACATTAAAGAAAGTAAAAATGGGATTTTATTTTTTTGCCTTTCCTTGTCCCTTAACACATGTTGAATCATATTGTGGGAAGTTATACTACAAAGTTTTTTGATTGCACAGTTCCAGTTATATAATGAAAATATGATGCTGTAAAAGATACCTGTTGAACAGACAGATGGGATCAGTGATTACAAATGGTGGCTTTATGCCTTGATAAAAACACACCTTTGCATCGAAAGGCAGTAAATTGCACTTATGCACTATCCATTTTAATAATAAGTATGTGGTAAGAAGTTGCAGATATGCCAAAATATGCTCCTTTTATATCTTCACTGTTCCATTAGTAAGGGATTTGCCAAATTCCGTGTCTGTGTTGGATTAGAGTCAAATTTTAAAGCAGAAAGTACAGAAACTCAACAGTCTGAGCCCAAAGTCTTAAGTTATACAGTCAATGTACATGTTTGTCAACATTTTGTAAACACAGTTAGATAAAAGTATATGTCAAAGGGCGTCATCAACAGTTGGGTAAGGGAATCTATCTTACACTGAGTAGCTCTATTCCTCCAATACCAATATAGTTTCTGAGCAACATTTCAAGTGGTTTTGCTCATTACTATTTTAATAGGAGTATAGAGAAAAATATTGGATCAATTTTTTTTTTTTGTTATTTTGAAAGAATGCTTGTTTATTAAAAATAAGTAACAATGACAGAGGATTTCAGCTTTGCATATTTGTTTGCCATCATATACTTACTATTACTCTGTAGGTAGGACTTTTGTCTAGAAGTTCTAGCATCACATAAGCTGTAACCTCCAGATGAGTGGCAACATTGTCATGGTTAATATGCAAGCAAAAAAATTATAAGCTTTTATTCATTTTTTTCATTCCTTGAACACCAGGGAGGCAATTGAACAATTGCTTAGTGTGGTGCTAAATGGCCTCATGAGTGCTTGAAGGATACCAGTTTTTAAAACGAATAATATTAAAATACCATCTTTTGTCACATTTAAAGGCAGTTGGATATGTTTTTCTTTATATTTACATTAACAGATATCTGATCTAGAAAATCAATACAATAAACCATTTTGTGTTTTTAAAAACAGGCAGTCTTTGGTGACGCAAAGGTAAAGAGTTTTTTTGTTTGTTTTTTCTTGTTTGTTTGTTACCGCCTGCCTATTTCACTCTGTCTCATGAAGTGAATGTTGTTGGCATTATCAGAAAGTTCTAGATCTTGGTCCACAGACAGAACAAAATATCCGCTATAGCCTTGTACCCTTCCTGTATTCAAAAGCTGTTGTTTCTCTGTCTCTGTCCACTGACTAATGCCTTCCTCTCCTTCCTGGAGCCGCTTCTGCTCTTTTGTCCAAGCCTGAGCCACAGCTCTCTGCCTGGCCAGTTCTAGAACATGGTTCTTTTCTTCTTCCATACTTGTTCCATAACGTATATTAAAACTCAGGGTATTATGTTGCAGCTGGATATCTGCAAACCTGCGAGTCCTTCCACCAACTGGTGAAGTCATTTGCGATACAGTAACATTGACTCCATTTTCCAGAATGCGCCCACTACCAGAATTGCCAATGACAGCCAGATCTTCCTCCAAAGAACCCAGCTTAATAAGTAATGAGTATCCCGGCCATCAATAGTAAAATGTAAGTTTTCCAGGTAATGTGCATTGTTCAATAAAGCTGCAATACGTCTACTGTCTTCATTCGTAACACTAATGACATCGGCTGTGACAAAGGAAGATTATTTCATACTTACCGAGATCTTCCTTTCCTAGACGTACTCCATGTCAGTACGTTACGGGATAGCCCCTCCTCCCTGCTCCAATTAGAAGGAACCTCCCCAAGCCTTTAAAAGGCCACCACACCCACCTACCGGCGTCTTTGTAACAAGCTCTTAAATTACCGGAAAAGAAAGGGCGGGTGTACTGACATGGAGTACGTCTAGGAAAGGAAGATCTCGGTAAGTATGAAATAATCTTCCTTTTTCCCTAGACGTACTCCATGTCAGTACGTTACGGGACATAGCAAGTTAACGTTATCCCATGGGAGGGAATATGCTTTAAGAAGAAACTGTAATAAGGAAAGGAGTATCTCTGACTAGATAGTCCACCATCATGCAAACTCCTTACCTTAATATAGAGAGTCCAGGTGAAAACCCCAGAATAAGTTCACCAGGCTAAGAATAGAGCTATAGTATAGCATATACTATAGAGAAAGAGAGAGAGAGCGCGAGAGAGAGATGTTAGCCCACTGAGAGTGAGGAACAAGTTAGCTCACTAACCACCACTTCACCCTCCAGAAGAGAGAGAGAGGAAGACAGTCCTGTAAAAGGCGAATTCAGCAAGCTGAAATACTTACTCTCCTACTCACCAAAAAGCATTCATCACATGTATGCCTAATTTCAGTGCACATTGCAAGGTACCTGTAAGAAACACTTGGTAGGAGTAAGAACCCAAAACAGACACAATATAGAAATGATCTGCTTAGGATATATCCATAAATGTAGGATATCCAATGTACCCTCAGGTACCCAAGGCCAGTACCATAAATATCTTCATATCAGAATGCATGTTAGTCAGGACTGTTCTAACAGAAAGCAGATCCTAAAGATCGGAGACAAGGGCACCTGAGAAAATAATTGGGATTAGAATTCCTTACCCTGTGTAAGGTCCTGTGATGAGGCAGACTCAATTAACTGTAAAGAGTTGAGCAACTACAGTACCTAAGAAAGAGCCCCTGTTGGTTGACCCAACCTAGTACTCTGAGAGGTATAACTGAATACCCCTAAGGTTACAGATCCCAATAACACAGTGCAACTAAAGGACTAATTCCAAGATTTATGGAGGCAGATTATATGCCCTGGATAAATGTTTATAGTCACCCACAAACCTGTGTTCTCTCTACCCATAAGGGACCCACTTAGATGTGGAATCAACTATACTACATATTTAATCGTTGAGGCTGACCTTGGAACTGGAGGGACACTATGGATGTTCCAGTAAGTGTCAGAAGGGCCTCTGATCTACTAGAGTAATGCTGGGTCATATGTATCAGGAGTAGCACAGGAATGTGAATCCGAGAACAAACCAGGATAATAGGAGTGTTGTATCTGGAAATTACCTGGACATTGAGCTCTGTGCGAATGTTTCAGACACAATTTTCAGCAGGTGTAAATGTAATCCCCCTAGCATAGGGAATAATGTGACAGACATGGTCAAAACAGACAAAAAAAATACTTCCAAGCCTCCCATTTGAAGCTAGACAAACCTGTAGGACAGATACATAAACTATCCTTAATTCATTCTCAATGAAATTAATGACTGGAAGTGGTAAGAGATTACACTCTACTGTAATGACTGCAACCGTCCCACTTAAGGGAAGACTATGATCCTGCTCAGAAGAGCCAAGTACATTTTCGGCCGAAGCAATAGGATAAGTAGCAACTGCAGTATGTAACTGTGAGGAGGAAAGATCCAAAACTGCTGGTGTTCCAAGAGGGCACAGACATAGAGAGGGAAAATAATTAACGCTCCTAGGATGCCTCCATCTGCTGTCCAATCAGTTACCTATCTGGTGTGGAAGAACAGCCGGCCCTGTATTCTAAAAAACCACTAACTAGGGGTTTGAGAATTGAAGAAAAAAAAAATAAATAAATAAAATAAATGGGCCCAAAATAAGTGCCTTCTGGACACAGAGCCTTAAGTCACAAAGCCGTTTTGATGATAGTATAAGGTAGTATAAGCAGAATATCCCTATCCTGGGCCAGACTTGAACAGAGGTCATCTCTATGGACTAACAAGACACTTTGGAAGACTCCTATAGCCTGAAAACCCTTGGTTTGAAATATATACCTTATGCAAATTCCCAGTGGCCTGATATGTATGTGTACCCTGTCTCTATAGACACCCTGTATTGGCAGATAAAATGTCCCCTCTATCCTGACATTAAGAATATCAGTAGAAATAGTATAGGAATAACACTGGGTAGTGGCTCCCCTCTCTAATTTGTAGGAGGCACCAAGGAGTCACCCTAAAAAACGGTAGAAATACATCTGGGGATCCTTCAGCCAAGCATAGAGAACTGTATACCTTGTTCTTCCTTAAACCTATGAATATGGAATTTCCACAGGTTGCACCCCTCGAAACTAGCCAGATGTCCTGGCTGCTATAGTGAAATTTATGGATGAAGAGTTTAAGTACTGATTGTTCCAGGAATCTTCAAAAATACTATATGTTGCATAAAAATTTAGGTTTATTGAGCCAACGTTTCTGGTTCCAAAAAAGAACCCATCCCAAGGACACAAATCATATATAGATATCTGTGCAAACATATATACACACTCATATACATGCCTTAATAATAAAATATATGCACCTGCCTATGGCCCTCTTATAGATGCAAACATATATGTTGCTTGGTAGACCAGTTGTATTATGGAGTTTATCCATTTATTGAGCATTTGTTCTGAAGGCAGTAGAATCCCCCTGCAGGATGTGGGCCATGGTGCAAGCATATATTAAAATATGTGATAATAATATGTACCTCGGTCAGAGTCCTAAGCTCCTGGTAGAGCACAGTACCCGACCCCAGAGCTCGAGCTGCGTGGGTAGTAATAGACTGCACAATTGACTGGGCAAAGCAATTATCTGGTCCTCCATTCGTTCAGGCAGTGATCGGTGATACAAGGCTGCTGAATCTGGAAAAATTTACATTCAATGGTCCCAAAAGTAGTACATACCTGTGGTTATTGTTAACCCAGCAATCCTTATGACAGACAGGCTTCAGAACTCCTGTAGTGCTTATCAAGACAAAGTTAAGCTTACCTGCCATCGGGAAAAAATATTGCCTAGTGTTTAATTTATTAAGCCATATCTTATCCCAGGAGCAATGCCATAGAATGAAAAGACCTTCATATGTAGGTATTCCTATCAGTACTCATCTGGATTAAACCTGAATGTACCCCAGAAACAATTACAACCCCATGTAATGCATAGTTTAGGTTAGCTGCAGTCAGAGCAAACCTATATCAGACCTTCATAGCCACCCAGTCCAGTGATGTACATCTATTAGAGCTACTGGTTCAAGGTGAGTAATAATTAGAGCATATCATACTGCAGAGAATAGGAGCATACAGATATGATCACAGCAACATGTAATACATAAAATATTAGCTACTGCTTAGGGCAAGCGTAAATCTGGTCCTAGCCGTTCCCAGGCCTGTGCTTTACATACCTTAGGGCTACCTATTCCAGGTGAGCCATAGCCAGGGTATATACTGCAGAAGAAAATATAAGCACAGATTCAATCACAGTAACATGAAATACATAGTTTATATGAGCTGCTGCTTAGGGCAAGCATATCTCAGGGCCTAGCAACTCAAAAGGCCTGTGCTCTACATCCATTAGGGCTACTTGTTCCATGAGAGAAATAGCCAAATCGTAAACTGCAGAAAACATGCAATACATAATTAGGTTAGCTGCTGCTTATAGCAAGCATGTATCAGGACCTAGCAGCAAGACAGATCTGTGCTCTACATATCGCAGGGCTACGTGTTCTTTGTGAGCAATAGCCAGAGCATAAGCCGTATAACAAAATAGTAGCACAGGTACAATCACAGCAATATGAAATACATAGTTAGCTTAGCTGCTGCTTCGAGCAAGCATGTCTCAGGGCTTAGCAGCCAGCCAGACCTGTGCTCTACATCCTGTAGGGCCACGTTTTACCTGTGAGCAATAGCCAGAGCTTAAGCTGTAGAACAAAATAGGAGCACAGGTACAATCACGGAAACATGAGGTCCATAGTTTAGATTAGCTGCTGTATAGAGCAAGCTTATATCGGGCCCTAGCATTCAGCCAGACCTTTGCTCGACCTCCATTATGGCTACCTTTTCTATGTGAGCAATAGCCAAAACATAGAATGCAGAACAAAAATAGCGCAATACATATTATGGATTATCTGATGTTTATAGCAAGTATATATCAGAGCCTAGCAGCCCCCCCAGCCCAGTGATCCATATTCAATAGGGCTACTGGTGTCCTATTTGTAAATGGCTTGTGCTTTCAGGCAGGAAACAATCATAACCAGGCACAGTGCAGATAAGCATATGAATATATAGCATGCAAGCATGTCTCAGGGCTTAGCAGCCAGCCAGACCTGTGCTCTACATCCTGTAGGGCCACGTTTTACCTGTGAGCAATAGCCAGAGCTTAAGCTGTAGAACAAAATAGGAGCACAGGTACAATCACGGAAACATGAGGTCCATAGTTTAGATTAGCTGCTGTATAGAGCAAGCTTATATCGGGCCCTAGCATTCAGCCAGACCTTTGCTCGACCTCCATTATGGCTACCTTTTCTATGTGAGCAATAGCCAAAACATAGAATGCAGAACAAAAATAGCGCAATACATATTATGGATTATCTGATGTTTATAGCAAGTATATATCAGAGCCTAGCAGCCCCCCCAGCCCAGTGATCCATATTCAATAGGGCTACTGGTGTCCTATTTGTAAATGGCTTGTGCTTTCAGGCAGGAAACAATCATAACCAGGCACAGTGCAGATAAGCATATGAATATATAGCATGCAAGCAGTTAGTTAGACTTTAGTACACTGCAGAACAGCATATGGACACACTCCTTACCTGCTGCTCATTATGCAAGGCTGGAAGCTGACCCTTTAATGTCACAAATTCCAGGACACTCTATTGTTAACAGGAAAACAGGCCTCACAAGTTTACTGACAACAGCAGGACTTACCTGAGGCTGCAGCTTCCTCGCTTGCTGAGTTAGAGAGTGGGCGGAGCCATCTCCACTTGCTTTAGCTGGACCTGATTATACTCAGCTGGTGTCTGCACTCAGTGGGGGGTTGATTATACTCAGCTGGTGTCTGTATAGGCAGGGAACCCAAAGCAACTGCGTGGGTTATACTGAGGCAAATTGGATAATTAGTGTTGGTGCTTCCTGCACAGGCCCAAGTTTGCTATAATATGAAGCCTATAGCGAAACTTTTTTATATTTTTTATTTTTTTATTATTATTTTAACTACCTCCACCTTAGGAAAGTCTGTTGAGGGAGGCAGTTGGCCATGACCTGCCCCCATTAAAACAAAAATAAAACAAAGGTAACAGGGGGCAGTAAGGTTCAGGCCCCTAACTAATTAGCCTAAATTAACTGCCACCTCCCTCGCCCATTCGTAAAAATGGGGTGTAGGGGCCACATACACCAGTGCCGCCTGAGGCCCTCTGGGCAGGTCGGGAGGGCACACGAATGGGGGGACAAGCACCTGCCACCCAATGCTCTTGATAGCAATACAGGAAGGCAACTGAAATACAGGCAGACAAGGAGTAGCAAACATTGCACCTCAGTACCTTACCTGATTCAGGAGCTGAAGTTCAGAAGACTCCAGGTCTGAGGTAGTGTGCTGGGGGGAAAAAAGGTCCCATGGACCAAAACCCCTGTCCCTAGGACGCCTTCCGGGCAGGCCTAATGCTTTCCTAGGCATAAAAAGAGAAAAACAAAAATTTGCTTCTAATGATTGAGGCCTTTGTTCAGAGAACAAAGCCAAGAGCATAAGAGAAGGAAAAAAAAGACGCCGGTAGGTGGGTGTGGTGGCCTTTTAAAGGCTTGGGGAGGTTCCTTCTAATTGGAGCAGGGAGGAGGGGCTATCCCGTAACGTACTGACATGGAGTACGTCTAGGGAAAATTCCTTCTTTAATGGCAAATTTGGTGCCTTTTCCAAAAAAAGATGGGATGGCAGCAAATCTGGGGTAATTTAGTTTATCATGATATTTTCATTGATTTTGTTTGGGGGCCATAGGCAGTTGATCCAAGGATATGAAATGCCTCAGCTGCTTCCTAAGTTCACACTGAAGTGATAATCCAACATTTGTATTACATTTACAGGAACAGAAGTGCAAAGGGAAGATGCTTGTTGATCGCTTTATTGTAAGTTAGGTTGAAAAAAGACACATCCATCAAGTTCAACCTTTTAACTTTCATTAACCTGCCTAACTGCTAGTCGATCCAGAGGAATACAGTAGTTATATCACCCCTTAAGCGCCTCTTCTCCAGCGTGAACATCCATTTGGCCAGCCTTTCCATACCTTTTACCAATTTAGTTGCCCTTATATGTTCCCTCTCTAATACAATAATGTCCTGTTTGAGCACTGGAGATCAAAACTGTAAGGCATATCCTAGATGGGGCCTTACCAGTGCTCTATACAGTGGAAGAATGACCCCTTCCTGCCGTGAATCAATGCTCCTTTTAATACAGCTAAAGACCTTATTTGTCTTTGATGTTGCTGACTGGCATTGCTTGCTACAGCCAAGGTCCTTTTCCATAATGGATTTCCCTAGTGCAGTCCCATTAAGGGTATAAGTGGCTTGGATATTTATACATCCCAGGTGCATGACTTTGAATTTAACAACATTGAATCTCATTTGCCACTTATCTGCCCAGATTGACAGTTTGGCAAGATCCTGTTGAAACAATGCCACATCCTGGATGGAATTAATTGGGCTGGATAGTTTTGTGTCATCTGCAAACATTACTTACAATACCCTTCCCTAAGTCATTAATGAACAAGTTAAATAAAAGTGGACCCAATACCGAGCCCTGAGGAACCCACTAAGAACCTTACTCCAAGTAGAGAATGTACCATTAACAACCACCCTCTGTACCCGATCCTGTAGCCAGTTTCCTATCCATGTGCAAACGACATCATTAAACCCAACATACCTTAGTTTAGAAAGAAGTCGTTGTGGGGCACAGTATCAAACACAAAATCCAAATAGATCACATCTGCCCCACCACAGTCCAGCATCTTACTTACCTCATCATAAAAAGCAATCAAATGTGTCTGAAATGACATATCCTTCATAAAACCACGCTGCTCGTAATGCTATTCCATAAAGCTATGCTGCTCATAATGCTATTCACTAGGACAAACTCCCTTAACAGGTAGCAGATAATGTGGTAATAAAGTCTAGATGCACTGGATGAAAGCATCAATTCATTCTTAGTAAAGGTGCAAACGACATTTATCAGTATAACACAAAATAAACTAGTTACTCAAATCATTTTTCATTCATGGGCAACACAGTCTTAATCCAAATACTCCAAATTTTTATAACATGTCAATGCAATTTCTCTGAAATTATAACTAGTGTAGGGGAGGTATACTTCTAATGGCTGTTTGGCATGCATAAATCAGAAGCTCATGCCATAAAGGTATTTCATTTAATCTGAACCAAAAGGACTGATTTTACATAACAAGACAAACAATATGTATATGCTAATGGATGCCTTTAATGGTACATCTGTAACAAGCTTCAGCAAACACACTTTATTTAACTATAGCCCTACACAAGCTCCACGGTGAGTCAAATGGCCATATTACCTAAGCCTAGTTTTGTAGGTGTTTGCTTTTCAATGTAAAACATCCATCCTGGACAACAACTGAATGCACCTTTCCTGGATCCCACTCCTGAGTTTGGGTCTGTAGTTGCTGTAACTCATATGTTGATTCAAAGTCTTTCGATTCTGACTTTGGAAACCCAGGTAGCACATTATGAAGCTGAAATCCAAATAGTTCCAGCCAACTTCCAATGTCTGGAGGGTAACACAAAATATAGTAGGAAAAAAAGGGAATTAGTTTACTGATGAAACAAACTCAAGTCAAGGTGCTGATTTACCAAATTGTTTCTCATAGCAATCAAATGGCTGCATGTCTGAACATGCTCCTTGCCATCCTGAACATTCAGTAATTCTAGGGTTCCCATAAGGGGTTATCATACCTCCCAACTGTCCCTTTTTCGGAGGGACAGTCTCTCTTTTGACAGCTCAACCCGCAGTCCCTCATTTGTACTGGAAAGTCCCTCTTTTCTCTGCACTGAACAGCCAGAAAAAGAAACAAAGATTTCTCACTTAATTGGCTTTTAGCAGAGAGCCCAGAACAGCTAACAGGTGCAAATAAGATACTTTGTAACAATTTTGAGACACAAAAACACAGTTTAGATAAGGAGAAATATTTTCAAACTTTCATAACCTGCCAAATTTTGTAAAACAAACATGGTAATTAGGGGGTGTGGCCACAGAAAGGGGTGTGGCCAAAAAATTGCTGCGCTACATGCGGAAAATTTTTTGTCCCTCTTTTTACTTCCAAAATGTTGGGAGGTATGGGGTTATCAATAGAAACAGGAAATGTGTGCCAAAAGAATCACATGCAAACCTTATTCTAACACCAAGAACTGGAAGACATAAATGTAAGGTGCAACTTGAATCTAATTTGCTACTACACACATTTGCAATTATGCTTATTTGGTGCATCAGGTGTAAATGTAGTAGGGGCAGCTGGAACTATGGGAATAAATACTGTTTTATCGGAAAAACACAAATTTAAGTCCTTTTGCGTAAGTGATTACTTTTGTGTTTGAAGCAATATAAACAAATTTCAAAAATATACCTGTTGTATATCGTGCCACATCTTGAATCCTATCAACAGGATAATTGTTTTCAAAAGAGTATAGATTAAATGGCTTAAGGTCAATGTTGAGTTTATTCCAAATACGAAGATTAGGTGTGGCCCATCGACCTGCCACAACATCATAATCTCTTTGACCAAGATGTACAAGTTTGGTTAATGAATCATACAGTCCTCCATAAAATCCAATTAGAACATCAAAACTTGGATTTGTATCACTGTAGATGTCTCCATAGGGTGTGTATAGAATTTCCTTAATTATTTGACCCCTGCTAGTGAAAGCTGCCAAAGGGGTTCCTGTGTTGTCACACGCAACATAATATTCTTCTCCACTGCTCAGTTCCATAGCAATAAAATGGCCTTGAAGATCATAATAAAGTGAAGTTATTTCAGAACTTGAGTGATTGTACAAATGGGTAACTCTCATTGGATTTGCCAGATCTGCATAAAAGAATTGCAAGTGAGATCCCAGATTTGATTTGCTTGCCACTCGTCTCCCTAGTCCATCATATCGGTATTGGACACTCCAGGCTGCAACTTTGTTGTATGATTTGCTCAAAAGGCCATTGGAGTTAAATTCAAATATGTCATTTCCTCTTTGTCTAAGAAATCCATCTTCATCCATTCTGTACTGAATTTCTCCAAGTCTTGTAATGCGATCTCCAACATCATACCTTAAAGGGGTAAGACGAGCACTGTTCCCATGGCTGAGAAGGTTGATGTTTCCATTGAGATCATAACTGTAACGCCATTGGGGCTTATCATTAACAGACACTGTTTGAAGCTGTCCATCTGCATCATATTCATAGAAATACCTTGTTATATTAGCATCTACTCCTACTCGGATATTCCATGTTATCATACGACCCATGTTATCATACTGGATCGTCATCCAATATGCAATGGCCTTCAAAATTTCATATTGTACTTCAATGGCTTGACCACTGGAACTAAAAATCTTTGTATGCTTCATCATTGTGGTTGTGATGACTTGATTTAAATCATAATTGATTACACTAAACTTTCCAAATTGTTCTATTCTTCCAGACACATCAACATAGCGATTCAAATCTATGGGAAGGGGAGTCTCGTTTATCATGGCTTGCATACTGGTAACTCGGAAATTATTGTAACTGTAGTCAAACCTTGCATTAACTAGGCCTTCTTCACTGAATCTAAAGATCTGCCTTCTAATAAGAGGACCTAGTAAAAGAAATAGAAAATAGAACTAAAAATGTTTGTCAAAGGAACAAAAACAACCATAAGCCTATCTCAAATATGCTAATATGCATTCATTTTTTAGATACATTTTCCTATTTGCAGTTGTGTATTGGAAATAATCCTGATGTCAGCTCTTCCTAGTTCCATAAATATGCAAATATATTTTACAAATGTAATGTTACCTAAGAGAGTAATGGTTTTTGCACACAATTCTTATTACCCAAGTGTCGTTATCATGCTCACCTCTGAATAAATATAAAAAAATGTTTTGAAAATATTTTAAGGAGAGAGACTCAGTAACATACCTGTCTTTCTGTATCGAATGGCACAAACAAAGCCTTCATGCATCAAATGTATTGTTTTAATGACTCCAGAAGTCTCCTCATAGGTAAACGTGATTTGGGTGGTATCATAGACAACCTCTGAAAGACGTGTTTGTTTGGTATATTTATATAGCACTCTTCGTCCAGTTCCGACATGTAATGTCTACTCCCCACTAGATTTCTTCTCATTAGGTTAAATACGAATGACATCTAGGTTCTAATGTATTTTCAAGCACTTGTAGCATGTCCCAGTCAATCTGTAGTGCTTCCCATTCATCTAAGCGGGAAGGGATCGGGGACCAAAAAAAATGAAAAGAAGAAAAATTGGAAAGTTCATTAGTAAATGGAAGGAAAATTATAAAATATAACGGTCATGGTCAAATACAGTAAACATTTTTTCCTGAAGTACAACTTAAAAAAACCCCAAATGATTGAAAAATGCCTTTATTTCTGGAATTCCTGTATGAAAATCTATATGACTATTAGTAATTGGGTCCCCATTTGTGTAAGAGATTTAGCATCCTCTACAGTTGTGTTTTTTATCATTATAATACCAGTCCCCTGTAAGCTTATTACTGTATTTGTATGCTGATTGATGACTGTTAGCGGAAAAACTTGTGCTTTTATGTTTATGTATATCAAGTAATGCATGCGACACCTATAATTTATGCCATTTGCTGAAAAATACATTATTCACTCAGGAATTGTGCTTTAATTATAGAAGTCAATAGCACTTTTAGACTACAATGCAATCATGAAACTCTGAAAGCAGTAACAAATGGAATTATAACCTTTTCTAGGTATGAGTAGATCCACATGTTTCCATCTCCCCATCTGTTCGAGAAACAATCTTCCCTGTTTCACCATACTCCATTGTCTCTGTCCATATTCCCCTCTGAATGTAATTAACAAGGCAAGAAGGTGAGTAAGTGATATTAACAGCATGGTACTTGCTACTTGGTGACCACTGAATTGGATGTCCAGTTTTATCATAAAGTATCCTTAGAGTGCATTTCCGGTGATCATCATAGATTTTCCCTGTTCTACTTATGTGATCAAAGTCAATGGACAGCAAATTTCTGTTATGAGCCTAAAAATGAAATACAAAATACAAAATACAAAAGTATTTAAAGCCAGGCAATAATAATGACCAAAATAAAATAATCTGGATATAACAGTTTCTCTTATTGACTGATGCAGCTGAAAGAAAGGATGGCATAGTCTAAATTGTAAATACAAAAAATATTAAAGACAAAATTAATAAACATGAGAAACAGGATAAATGCCTGTCTACAATATTACATTTGTATGAGCTGCAACTCCTATCTATAAAATGTCATTTGTATTAGTTATAGACCCTGGCTATCTATGGCATTACTTTTGTAGGAGTTGTAGTATTTTTACATTTATGTGCAGTGTAGTCAATAGCATTACATTTGTATTAGGTGAATCCTTGTCTATAGCATTAATCTTGCATGAAGTGTTGTTAAAGTCCATACGATCAGGCCTGCTTGCGGTGTAGTTCTGACTGTTTATAGCATTGGTTCTGTAGCTGTACTCCTGATTCCTAGGAAGGTTTGAAGGAGTGTCTGGAGGCTACCTGGGATTGGATTTAGGGAGAATGCCTATTTGCTGTGCCTATACTTATGTTTTTTGATGCTGAAATCTGCTAACTGTGTCTGCACCTAGGGTAATGCAGTGGCAGCACCATCCGGCACTAGTATAGAGGTCACTTAGGGTAAGATTTGGGATTCCCTGCCCTAGATGATCTTGAAACTTTTGCTAAATGATTTATGTAACTTAATAATGTGCCATGAGCACTGATCAGATCCATGAAGGGTACTTGAGCCAAAAATGTCTAAAAGCAACAGTTCTATAGCCTTTCATAGTAAGGGGCACAACATTTACACCCACTCGTGCTAATTCAATAAGTCTTTATGTTCAGGGCCTTGTTGCATGTTGCACCTCATGCTAAATGATAAAATCTGGAGTGAAGTGCAGAGCAACTTTGAACCCTGCTGGCACTTCATAACTTGTGTGTCTTCATGAAGTACAAGTACAAGGTGAGGTATGTGAGGAGGTAGGAGAAGAGAACACCTAATATAGCGGCTTGTTTTTAACTTTGCACCTGTAACGCTTTCTTGGCCTAATCTGCCAATTAGAAGTTAAGGGTGACCAGCTAGGTAGTGAGCATGGGTTACATTGCGAATCCTCACCCAGGGCAGAGCCTTCGCCAAATGGAAGCTTCCCCTTTAAACTGTAGTTGAACTACAACTCACAGGCATTTAAGTGCAAATAGAATAATGGACGCCAGGAGGTTCTTTAAAAAGGTAAAACAGGAGCAACAGATTTATTATGCCAGAGGCAAATGACCACAGGTTTACTTACAAAGTACTGAGGACACAGCAGGTGGAAATCACTTTGGACAGTACAAGGTTCACAGTCAAACAGGTGCGACTCCCAAAAGATATTGCAGATAGGTGTACATCAATTCCCAGTTCAACCGACGTTGCCAGTGAGGGGATCGGGATCTATCAGGTAGGGTACAGGTAGTCCTTTGCTCACCTAGATGCCTATCAACTGAGTTCCCTGCTCTAAAGGCAAACAGGCCTTGTGGGAAGCTACTCCCTACTACAATCCTCGTTGGAGCGACAGCTGCTCTTTCTGCTACACCTCTCTGTCTTTCTCTCCTAGAGAGAACTATAACAGTATCTTACTATTTTAGCTGGTCCTCGTTCACGGGGTTACCTGGTCCCCGACTTAGCACCAGAGGTGTCAGGTCCCTCTGGGGTAAATGCTTACTGGGGCCTATGGTGATCCCAGGCTCAGTGGAGATTCACCTAGCAGCAGCACCAGGAGCCAAAGAGGAAGAGGACACTCCCTGCACACACTATATAGCAGTGTGGCAGGGGAGTGTCATTACACTCTTTGTCCAATAGGTGTGGGTGTTACACTTTACCAGTTACAAGGGCTTGGCCCAATAACAAGGGAAAAGAGAACTACATACAAAAGGTAGGGGATTAACTCTATAGGGATAGGATATCCTATAGGTCCCTACATACACCCGGGGGAAAAATCCATTTCGTCCCGACAATGGTGAAATGATATAGACACAATAGTAACAAAGTGAATATATAAGTGCAAACCAACAATACCATTGAACATCACTCTTCTGGTATCCTCTCCTGAGGAATACCTGGTAACAATGGGTACTGTGGAGAAAAGAACAGTAAAGAGCAAAAATGCAATACTGTATTGGATAAGTTTCAGTGCAAATAACATCAGTTGCATAACTTTATTACATTCATGAGGTCCTTAAAGGAACACTCAGGCACTTTACTTACGACACTTGAACCATCCATAGTGTATCAGAAGGTCCAGGCACAGGCTTGGCTGAAAAGAAAATTTAGCATAGATTTCTTTTCACACATGAACACTCATTTTCAGTGCAGTTGAGTTACATGACCCCACCATAACCAAAAGCTTTATTCATATCACACCCCCCCCCTACCCAAGTGTACAAAGTCACTGAGAGCCACTTGGGGAGTAGTAAGGGAAAGAATAAAGGTGCTACTCAGCGAGTAGTTAGAGGTAGAAGAGTTTTTGGTGGGGGCTCAGCAGTCTTTGTCTCATGAACCCAACTATTTACAAGTTCCAGACAATGTTCAGAAGTCCAGAAATGGAACAATGAGTGAACAAAACAATGAAGAAGGCCCAAAACTTGGGGCATCAATCTCGAAGAACAATGAAGAAGGCCCAAAACTTGGGGCAATCAAACGACGTCCTCAAGGGTAAACAAATCATCTCTAAGAGGAATACTCACTCTTAGAGGCATACTGAAAATAACACAGGGTCCAGCCGGAACCACTGTGGACAGCTCAAACATTCACCCCATACTTCTCCAGGGTGTGTTCGTATGACAAATAGTAGGAAGGGTGAGGCTTTTCTACCTCCCCTACATTAGGCAGAGTGGTTGACAAGCTGAAGAAGCGGTCCTCTTGAAACTTCCCACAACTTTTAACATGGTGCTTTAAGATGGTACGCCCATACCACCATTCGCTGAGGGTGTCACAGAGGAAGACCATGTCACGCTGCCACTTCTGTGGATCGCTTTGAAACAATCCCTTGGGTCCCACATCTGTTTTCTTTAAAAGTTCTCCATAAAGCCATTCTTCCAAATTCTTCTCTACTTCATCATAAACCCACTCAGGTGCATAGGGCATTGGATAACCCCAACGGTCACGAACACGGGCATTGATAATACGTTGCACCCTAGAAACTGTGCGTGCCTTCTTGGGGTCGGCCCTTCCCTGAGAGACCCAGAAACCTTGTGCCTCTGGAGAAAGCAAGGGTTTTGACAAGCAGGCAACAGGCTGCTGAGATTTTGGAAGCTCTGATGGAACCACTGTGGATGAAGCCTCATCTTTTGGTGCAGTGGTTGGCTTAGGAGTAGCAGGCCTAGGCGTGGCAGGCTTGGGTGTGGCCGGCCTAGGAGTGATAGGCCTAGGTACAACATCAGGGTTCCTGCGCATAGTACTCCCCCTCCCTCTGGGTGGAACACGTGGATCCTCATTCTTTGTGGCTGCATCCCCACTAGCGCCGACTCCCTGTGACTGTGAAGTACACAAAGCTTTTATAGAAGTGGGCAGACTTTGGATGGTGGGTGGCCGCACTGAGGAGAGGTGATGAGGATATGCGGGAACAGGTGCAGGAGCAGAGTCTCCTGACACTGAAGACAATCCATCTGTGTCTGTAGCGATGGATTTTGTCTTTATGCCCTTTTTAGGATCAGCATAAAGTACATAGGGACCTAACCAGCACTCGTGAAAGCAATAAGGACACGAAGAGTGGAAATTACAGGTCTCTGTGGATAGTTCACGGGTACAGTGCCCGCAATAGGGAACAACTATCCGGTTATAGTGGACATTTAGTTTTTCTCCATATGTCCCGGCCCAAATATATCTAAGGCCAAAGTCTACATCTTCTATGTCCTCATCCGAGAACAGCGGAGCCCCAGTTAGGTTTTCTTCCGCATCCGCCCAACCTTGCCAAGAATGGTCAGCCATAATAATGGGGAAAAGGTTTACCGTGTGAAGAATGTAGGTAGTAAGTCCTCCACTATGCCCGCAGCCGCAGGGCAATGCCTGGTGAAGGAATCCGGAAGGTCCGCACTTGGATGGGCCACAGCCGTGGTCCTTGATGGTGCAGCACCTTGAACAGGAGCAATGTAGAAATCCTCCTGTTTTGCTGAAATGAGAAGCGGTAAGGTAGCTGGTACCGCTGAGATGTAGAGGAGTTGTAGGGCATAAGCCTGTAGCAGCCGCTAAGGTTTGATCCCAACGTAGAAGGGAGCTGTAGCACACGCGTCCGTCTTCTAGGAAACTCCTGTACAAAATGGCGGCGGGACGTGACGTCAGGGACCGCCTTACTCCCACAGCGCGCCAACAGTTACTGCGCGGGAAAAAGATTGGCGCCAGCGAAATCTCGCGCTCGCGAGACTTGAGCTATGGCGCAGGCTCGTGTATCGGGAAATAGAACATCCAAGCCCGAACCCACGGCCCTGAGATACTAGGGGAAAAATACCTAGCAAATTTAGTAGAAAAAAAGACGTGCAGGCAGCCTTTTGCCAATCAGGTCCGCCGCCTGTCACGAAAATTTAAAGCGACAGTGCACAAAAACACTAAATCACAAAAATACAAAAATAGCCTGGATTTAGGGGCGGGGCCCCACGTTGGGCGCCAAAATGTAACGCTTTCTTGGCCTAATCTGCCAATTAGAAGTTAAGGGTGACCAGCTAAGTAGTGAGCATGGGTTACATTGCGAATCCTCACCCAGGGCAAAGCCTTCGCCAAATGGAAGCTTCCCCTTTAAACTGTAGTTGAACTACAACTCACAGGCATTTAAGTGCAAATAGAATAATGGACGCCAGGAGGTTCTTTAAAAAGGTAAAACAGGAGCAACAGATTTATTATGCCAGAGGCAAATGACCACAGGTTTACTTACAAAGTACTGAGGACACAGCAGGTGGAAATCACTTTGGACAGTACAAGGTTCACAGTCAAACAGGTGCGACTCCCAAAAGATATTGCAGATAGGTGTACATCAATTCCCAGTTCAACCGACGTTGCCAGTGAGGGGATCGGGATCTATCAGGTAGGGTACAGGTAGTCCTTTGCTCACCTAGATGCCTATCAACTGAGTTCCCTGCTCTAAAGGCAAACAGGCCTTGTGGGAAGCTACTCCCTACTACAATCCTCGTTGGAGCGACAGCTGCTCTTTCTGCTACACCTCTCTGTCTTTCTCTCCTAGAGAGAACTATAACAGTATCTTACTATTTTAGCTGGTCCTCGTTCACGGGGTTACCTGGTCCCCGACTTAGCACCAGAGGTGTCAGGTCCCTCTGGGGTAAATGCTTACTGGGGCCTATGGTGATCCCAGGCTCAGTGGAGATTCACCTAGCAGCAGCACCAGGAGCCAAAGCTCCTAGCAGTGTGGCAGGGGAGTGTCATTACACTCTTTGTCCAATAGGTGTGGGTGTTACACTTTACCAGTTACAAGGGCTTGGCCCAATAACAAGGGAAAAGAGAACTACATACAAAAGGTAGGGGATTAACTCTATAGGGATAGGATATCCTATAGGTCCCTACACACCTGTCACAAAAATTGTATAACACTATCAGGCAGGCTTGAGAAAGGGCAAGCCCAAAACGTTGCCTGTTGGTTACTGACCAATTGAAATAAATTTTCACATTTTGCAAATAAGAGGTGTTGCAGTTTTTCTCTCTTCTGCTGTATATTTGGCCCATGGCAAGAGTCTGTACACTGCTCTGCACTCTGGCCGAAAGGGACTTTTGTGAGGTGGTTGAAGCACACACATCTGTATACAAAAATTGTAAATGACCCTTATGGTCCATGTTCAGATCATCATAGGTCTAATTTACCATTGTCCCAGGCACAAGTGCAAGAGTACTTGCATGAATATCATAAATAGCCAATCACAGACTGAATCTAGATTACATACATGCTAGGAATACAAACTGATTTTTCAATATACCTTCATTTATTGAAAAAAAATTAATTTCATCTTTGGTATCAAAATATATGGGTTTGCATCTTAATAGTAGGTTTCATAAATAACTTTTTCTGTCGTATTAGAATAACTCTGAACTTGTTTGGCTAATGATACCTTTGGCTGAATAAAATCCGTCCCATGCTTAAAAGAACAATTAAGTAAAATGACATCTGAGCTCTTATTGTCAGGCATCACAATAAGCTAACAAATGGCTTAGGTTTCTTGTTTTATGAAATGTTTCATTGTGAATTTTGTTCTGGGTTGCAGCAATGTCATGTTTTAGATATGTAGTGTCATCAAGAGACGACAAGCTCTACGTGATTACACTTAAGAGACAGGGGACAAGTGCTGATAGCATGTACATAAGCAGAAGTAACATTACACCAGTAATACAATCCTATTTATATGTTCAGAATACAAAACAGCTACAGGAATCTTGTCTTGATTTTTCCTGGCACATAATTTTATATGATAAACCATGTTGTAGGTGTGAATCCCGGTGGAGAACTTTGGGCGCTACATGACTAGACTTAGCAATTATGTGATTTCTAATTAATATGCTACTCTAAACAATATATGATCTGTGTATAAAAAATATTTATTTGGTACAGTAAAAAAAAGCGCTCTGTAAAAAAAATTTTTTTTTTGGATAGTCAATGGAATGATAGTCTTTGAAGGGCATGACAAGGACATCCTATACATATCAATCTTTGATCCTATATTAAAAGCTAGTCGTGCAAAAACATATAAAAAAGCACAAAACAATGTTACATATCATTTTCAGTATGTATGCTGGCTAGATGCAGATCAATATCTATGCACCATGTACCATATTGATGGGTTTTATAGAATGGGTTGGTTTAATCTGTCAATGCATTACATTGGTCAGTGTATGGTGCAATGGCAGAAGAAGGAGTAAAGAGGAGCCAAAACAAAAAAAAAAAAAGATAGCCATACCACACATGGTGTCATGATTGTTATCCTTCTGTTCAGACCACGTCAATTTGGCAGATTTTAGAAAAGAAGAATAAAGATACCCCGTGTTACCACAGTTTTTTAAAGGATGACCAATGAATTGAAAACCCAATCAACACTATCAATTAATTATACACACCAAGTAAATTAGTACCGAGCTCTTTCATCTCTCTCATTCCATGATTAATTATTAACAATAAGAATTAATTTAAGGATTAAATTATCAGTCAAATCCCCACCTATACACTTATAAAAGTGCTTAGTGCTTGTGCTTGTGGTTAATTAAATTGATTATTCTAAATTGCCATATTCTCCTTAGGTAAAGTGCTGTGCATAAATTATTTAAATTAATTAAGAATGAATTGATGTAAAGAAAGTGACTTTGTGCTAATAACCATAGCTGATTACTATTTACTTTTTACTACTATTTGGCTCTATTTCCTCAAATGTAACATAAGGAAGACTTTCAGAAGTTAAAGCGAGAATGTTCTGTTGAGATTAAGCAAATCAAATTAATTAAACCTGGTGTCCAAATTCAGTGATCATAGTATGGAAAAATTACGTCACATGCATAAGTGTTAAATAGCCAGCGTCCAGGGAGAACAAACATTGCCATGATAAAGCAGAAGCGAAACGCGTGTCGGCACATCACATGATAGACTCTATCCACACTACTGAATTAATTTAACGGTCTTGATTTTAGTGATAATTTTAGCTTCACAGTTCATTTTTTTCATCTTACTCTTTCTCCTTTTACCTCTATGAGTCCTTGGATTTGTGGTTTTTCAGAAAAGTTTGTTTCTCCACCATAGAACGAGAAGGTATTATTGAGACCACAGTCCTTGATACTCTGGGGCAGATTCATTAATGGGCTATTGTTGCCAGCAAATGCTTCGCCACACTTTGCACTACTTTGCCAGGCGAAAATTCGTTACCACCATGATAATTCACTAAAATGCAAAGTTGCGTCCTGGGTGCCGAATGCTAGCAAAGAAATCAACTCTGGCGAAAGAGGTAACATTTAGTAAAATTCGCACTTGCCTGGTTAAAGAGAGAGAGCGAACTCTAGCGACAGTTCGCTAGTGAATTGTCGCCTACATCTGTTAGTATATTGGCAATGTCCCTGAGGATGGGATTTCTGGTGAAATGTTGCTAGCGTTAGCCACTTCACCCTTTAGTAAATTTGACTTCTCCAACTTGATGGTGTCCCAGAGACAGAAACAATACAGATAGTTCTTATGGGACAATTCCACCTTCTATGAATTTCTTTTTTTCATACTGTTATTTATTAGCATAAAGTCACTTTATTTACATCAGTTCATTCTTAATTTAAATAATTTATGCACGGCACTTTACCTAAAGAGAATATGGCAATTTAGAATAATCAATTTAATTAACCTCCGCACAAGCACTAAGCACTTTTATAAATTCATAGGTAGGGATTTGTCTGATAATTTAATCCTTAAATGAATTCTTATCATTAATAATTAATCATGAAATTTATTTGGTGTGTATAATTAATTGACAGAGTTGATCAGTTTTTCAATTAATTTATTAACTATTTCATACAAACAAATTTTTATATAATAATTCATGGTCATTCTTTAAAAAATCTGTGGTAACACGGGGTATCTTTATTCTTCTTTTTTAAAAAAACGAAAGTCACACTGACAAAGTCAGATCAAGCCTTTTTGCCAGTGGATCTAATCCTTTATGTGTAAATTTCAATTTGGAAGATACCATAAAGAGTCAAACTGGGGACTACTGCCTTGAAATCCCACCTGGCCCAGAAGGAAGTAGGGTCAGTCTGTTCAGTACCAGGAAATACTACCCCCATTATAACTACACATTTTACCAAGGTAATAAGGATTTGCTGGTACAGTATTCTTAGTGATGCACTCCAACTAACTAAGAATAAAAATGAACTTTCAAGAGCCGTAATGACTTCTGCTACTGAAAAAAAGATACATAAATTCAAATGAAACCCAAATTTTTGGTCATAGCTGAAATAATTTTTTCCCTTTTTTCACTTTTAATGATTTAGAAAACCATGGCAGCTTTTCATTGTGCCACTAAGTGCTGTGTATTGTGGTCCATATTCCTGTTTGCTCCATGCTTGTTTTTGAAAACAAGTCAATGACTTATTAATCCACCCCGCTGAAACCGTTTTTTATGACCCAATTATTCCCGCAGGCGCTTACTTTTAAGGAATTCACAACTGGACAGCACGTTAGTATCCTGACATATTTGTATGCATAAGCAGCAGGTCTGCACAGGAACGCGCTAGGAAGAAATAAATCCTTCTGACACTTGTTCTCTTTTATGTTACAAATAATAAACTACATCATAAACTGTCTGATCGGTGATCTGAAGACTCATGGAAATTCAGGATCTGTATAATGCTGGAAATAACAAGAAAGGAGCAGATAAGATCTGGGATGCTGAATGAAACACCTATTGACATTGTGTGGGATTTTGCTCCAAATGTCAGATAGGAAGACAGAAAACTGTGGGTTTTATATGTATTGAGCTATGCAATAAAAAGTGCATATTTCTGTGTTCAGAAGAAATCCATTGCAACATAGTTTACTATATTGCTTTCCAAACTGATTTTTCATTGCAGCCAGTTTGTTTTCACACAAAAATGTTGATTATGTTAATTTATAAGTGGATATGGTTAAAGGAAAACTATACCCCCAAAATGAAGCAACAAATAAATGATATCAAATTAAGTGGCATATTAAAGAATCTCACCAAACTGGAACATATACAGTATTTAAGTAAATATTGCCCTTTAACATCTTTTCCCTTGAGCTGTCATTTTATGATATTTTCTGTGACCTAACATGTATGGTTTGTTCACAGTGTGTGCACCATGAATCCTAGGATCCCAGGGGGTGGCCCTTATTTTTTCAAATGGAAGTTTTCTATTTATGATTTCTCATTGGCACATGCTACTAAAAAATAATTATTGTATGTATCATTATGTATTATTATGAAAATGTTTTTTTACATGATGCAGGGTTTTACATATGAGCTGTTTTGTGCAATATATTTTTATAGAGACCTAGATTGTTCTGAGGGTATAGTTTTCCTTTAATAGGGGTTCTCGTGCCCCAGTATCAAATCTGCTTGTTTGGTTAGGTCATTTTGGCCACCCAGAAGAAACCAAATCAATGGGGCAATGCAATCCTGGTTGGACAGGCTGGAGCTCAATGAGATGCTGTCTGGAGGAGCTGAGTTGGCAGCGTATATTGACCCAAGTATGGCAGAATGAACACTTTTCATTTGCCCAGTAATGTGTGTTGCCATTCTAAGTTGAGTAGCAATCATACATATATTTGAGTGTGATGCTTATAAGTTTCTATTAACTTACATATTGTACTTGGTGCACCCCCCCCTTTTTCATTTTTCACTGCGTATGTGTGCTAGCACTAGTGTCCAGTGGGCCCTGAGGGGGTGCAGGCACTGGTGCAATCAGACCCGCCACATCCCTGTAGTTTCACCCCTGAATAGCGTTGATATAGCTTCAAAGCCTTCCCTGCATCTATTTATTTTATGATTATGAGTGCTTGCTAAGTTCAATCCAATATGTCTTGGGCTAACAAAGCCACTACAACTCAGTTCTGCACAAATGAGATTCTAAATGTGCAGACTGTTTTGACTTTAATGAAGACAAATTACAATGATGGCTACAGATAATGGCGAATCTCATATCAACTGCATCTTTCTAAGAATATGAAGAAATTGAATGTAATTATACACACAGTACATTCCCATTAGCTAAAAGAAAGTAGGGATATAAATCAAGGTTTAATATTATTATAACTCTGTCGTCATTACCTCCAGAAACCACAAACTCAAGTCCTCTCATTTCCTGTGGTCTAGCGCCTCCCTTCCCCAGTTGCTGCTTTTGCATATTTGTTTACCTGTTGTTTTTGAATGTGCTCTGTTACTTTCTAAACATTGTGACCACATGCATGTCTGTGTGGGAAGGAAGCTCAGCATGCGCACGTTGTGTTTCTAACTATGAGGTAAATAAGCAATTTCTCTTACAACATCTTTGCAGAAAAATATCAACTCTACCCAGAAATTGCTAATAGACCCTAATAAATCACTTAATTCGAAGTGTGGACCAAAGAACCCTGGGCCACTGAACCTGATGAACCCTGGAAAATGGTTCTGCAGGCATATTGGGGATTCATGTAGGTTTAGGGTGTCTGGACTGTGTCAGTAGGGAACTAGATCAAGTAGTGATGACAATCTCTATAAAGTACTGTCCTATAACATGATAATCTGTCGATAAAAACCAGTGACTCTAAAACAAAGGGGGATAACAGCATATTTGCATATTTTCTAGTAAGCCATAACAACCAAACAGCAATTTGCATTTGCTTATCTACTCTTGAGAGCAAACCATAAATGGGGCAGCCCCAAATATGAATAAATAAAATTCATGTGATTATGTTATTCATACCTGATGTGATTATGTTATTCATTTAGCTGACACAAGGTCACCCTTTCCAATTAGAAGAAAAGAGGTTTCACCTAAATATTCGGAAGGGGTTTTTTATAGTGAGAGCTGTGAAGATGTGGAATTCTCTCCCTGAATCAGTGGTGCAGACTGATACATTATATAGCTTTAAGAAGGTTATCAAGTGAGGGAATACAGGGTTATGGAAGATAGCTCATAGTACAAGTTGATCCAGGGACTAGACCGATTGCAATTTTGGAGTCAGGAAGGAATTTTTTCCCCCTCTCAGATTTTTTGCCTTCCTCTGGATCAACTGGCAGTTAGGCAGAAAAAAAAGGTTGAACTTGATGGACGTGTGTCTTTTTTCAACCTTATTTACTATGTTACTATGTTACCTCAGTGGGACAGCCTTGTGTGGGATTAAGTATAAAAAGGAAACGTATACCTGTTTCCCTTGAGCTATCTTGGCTAGGATAAGAAGTTCTAAAGCTTAATGCATTACAGCAGTAGAAAGTTGCTCTATTAGACATCAAATGGGAGTCAATGGTTGATGCTTTATCAAAATCCAAGCTATTTTTCAATTATAGTTTTAAGATCAATGTGAATTTTTTTATTTGAAAATAAAAATATGCCTATTTCATTAGTGCCACTCAGGAAGAACATAGCTACTAAAGCTTATCATACCTAATCTTTTGGGCCTAGGAAGTCATGATAGATTGACAATTGTAAATACTTACTCTTAATATCTGACCCGTGGGACCTAGTAGATTGCTATAGACTGACAATTAGAAATACTTACCCTTAGACGCCTTTCAAATGCTGAGATATTGCCCTTTTTTTGCTCCTTTCTCTGGCGCCACTCAATAAGGTTCGGGCTATGCTCCCCAGGAAGAGAGATATTGCATTTTCCTAACGTTGGACTGACAACTCCTGCCAACGTGTGTGGTTCTGCATTAAGCATAATTTCCATCCCACTGGCATAGGTAACTCTCAGGGCACCATCAGGATTCACTCGATAAGTGTTTAGATTGTTTTCTGAGGAACAAAGAACAAAATAGATATTGTTTTACTTACTAAATTGCATGGTTGTGATTTTATATATTCTATCCAAGCTTATATGGTGCCATTGGTCTAGGATTGTCTCTTCTGACTTGTTTGGGAAGCCTCATTGACCTGCCCTGTACATTTACCCTATCGAGATTACAATAAAGTGCTTGTTCCATTATACCTTTATTTTACATTCAAAAATAAGTAGGATGAGAAAACTACTGTATTCAGTGTTGGACTGAGGTGTGTGGGGCCCAACTGGGCTACCACCTCAGGGCCCCAGGGCCCCCCCACCCCAGATGCAAGGTCCTACCTTGGGCTTAAAAGAGTAAACATCATAATATTATATTGAGGTTCTTTGTGATGACAAATACCTAAAATTTTCTAATTCAAAAACTTTGAATTTCGAAGTAATTTTTGGGTACTTCGACCAACGAATAGGCCAAATTCGATTTCAACTTCGATTCGAATTGAAAAAACTTTGAATATTCGACCATTCGAAAATCAAAGTACTGTCTCTTTAAAAAACTTTGACTTCGACACTTCGCCACCTTAAAGCTGCCGAATTTCTATGTTAGCCTATGGGGACCTCCTAGAACCTATAGCCAACATTTGGCTAAGTTTTTAGAAGTCAAAGTTTTTTCTGTGAAATCGTTTGATCGATCGAATCGAAGGATTTAATCGATCGATTGAACAATTTTACTTCAATCGAATATGGGCATATTCGATCAAAAAAACTTCAACTTCGAACATCAAACTATTGCAATTCGATGGTCGAATTTTGACGTTTTTTTCACTTCAAAATTCGACCCTTAGTAAATGTGCCCCTGGGTGTCAACGAGAAAGTGGTGATAACTGTGCGGTAAAATTTCTGCATGTTAGTATGATTGCCATTTTTTTTTCTAAATTAAGCCGCTAAGATTATTAAATGACAATGAGAAATGATGCTAATTTTGTTAGAATTGGGAAATATATATTATTTGTTTCATTCCCAGCAGCACAGAAACTTACAAGCAAGCTCTGTGTTTCTCAGAGCAGCTGCAGAAAGTTAATACTGAGAAGTCATTCAGGGGTAAAATCAAAGCAGGGAAGCAAAGCATATAGGTCTGCATATATCCAAGAGTATTTGATCATTTCCTTTGCTAATACAGATCTTTAACACTATTTTCATTTTGGTGATTTTTCTGTTGCCCACTGGAGAGGGATCTGTTAATATAAGTTTAAAGATGATGTACTGGTGTTTGCAAGGTTTCCCACTCTGCTCTATAATGATACTACAGTGTTGGCAAAGACCTCTGTGTGCTATATAGTGGAGAATTGTTACTCAGCAATGTGTGCCCTCTGGCATTGCTTTATCTGCAAAACATAGTGCTTCACCTGATGTGGACTTAGTAATAAACAAAATAGATGTTACTTTGCAAAGTATGATTATTTTACTGTAGCAGTATTAAAACAGTACATTTTAGTAGCTCTATGTACAGCATCATCAAATGATGATAGTATCCATTTTGGGGCATACTTCATAAAATTAGTTGGACCTGCTTATTGACATACTGCAGTCTAGCTTTTCTCTACTGCAAAATCCTATAGCAGTCAATCAGCTATTAGATTTAACTGTTCTTGAACTCAGGTAGTTGGCAGGACTAGAAAACACTGATGGAAGCCTCAAAGGGTGGATGGAGAAGGAACACTATTTGGAATCAACCATAAACAAATGTCCATTCCTGTTAATTTATGTTGTTACCTTGTTGTAATGCATATACAGTACTAGCTGCAGATATGTTGGTTGTTGTCACAAAATTTTCTCTGCTTGAAGTATGTAGTTCAACTCGAGTGGCCTTCTCCATATCACTGTGAAAATTGCTGACTTCTCCCGTTGGAAAGGTTGCATTTGTTAAATGTCCATCAGGATCATACCTTTATTACATGACAGAGAAACAAATGGCATTAGTTCTCGATAGGCTCCTAAAAGTGACCCTTTTCCTATATCTGCAGTAAGGTGTATAGTTGCAACAGTAGTGCTCAGTAAACTTCTCCACATTGATATTAACCACATGAAGTTAAACTACTTAATGTAGGGCTTATTTATAGTGATGAGTGAATCTGTCCCATTTCGTTTTGACATTAGAAAGAACAATTTTTTTAACAAAGTGAATTCGCAGTCGACAAAGTTTGGAAATTTGCCACTAATTCATGCCTGGCAAATAGATTCGCCCATCACTACTTTTTTAAAAGGTGTTTTTATTAGTTTTTTCACACAGAAAAAAAATCAAAAACAGACAGCGTTCCATGAAAGAAACACAAAAAATCATACATAATCAGTGAAAGCAATAAAAGAAAAAGAAAAGAGGGAGAAGAAAGAGAGAGAGAGAGTCAAGTAGGGTGTGGAGTGTGGAGGGGGTGAACGGTAGACATGACTAGAATCTAGTGGAGCTAACATAGAACAGCAATTTTAAAACACATGTGGGCTATTAGTGTCAGAGTTCAAAACCCATAGCATCCATACAGCTATGAATTTGTCCGTGCATCCTCTAGACATATATACTGCTTTATAATAAGGGAGGGCTTTGTTAACAAGGTCCTTCCAGTCCTCCAGTTTGGGTGCCTCCTTTTTATTCCACCGAAGAACAATCATTTTTCTAGCATAGAACAACAGTAGCTGGAGCAAAGTCCGACTTTTGAGACCAATTGAGCTCATATCACCACCCTTGTATCCAAGCAGTGCTAGGCTGGGCTGAGGCAGTATAGGGAAAACCAAAACTGTAGAGATAAAGGAGAAGACGTCAGTCCAGTAGCGAGTCAATTTGGGGCACGTCCACACCACATGGAACCATGTCCCCGGGTGTCCACAGCCTCTGGTACAGTTCTGATCTCTGGTAGGATCCATATGATGAAGGCGCATCGGCGTGAGGTAGGAACGATGCATAAACTTCAGTTGCACCAACTTGTCTCTAGCCGAAGTTGTGGTGGCTAACATGTGACGCATAATCAGCTCCCAAGACTCCTCATCCAAATTATCAATGTCCCTGATCCATTTCTGGAAACATTTAAGTGGGCGTTTTTCCTCAGGCGCCAACAGGATATGATAGATGGCAGAGAGAGGTTTGGCGAGCACCTGAAGCTGTAAAGCCTTTTCCAAAGAGGTAGCCACAATAGTAGCCTGTGGATCAGGGAATTGCGCCTGAGCAGCGTGACGAAGTTGGTCATACCGAAACTGTGTAACATGCTGTGCCGGACAAGAGACCTTGAGCTCCAGAAAACTTATTAGCTCCCCCTCACAATACAGATCTTTCACATATCTGAGCCCATTGCCTGCCCAAAATTTGTAATCCAGGTTAGTGAGAAAATGTGGAAGCAACTTATTACACCACAGTGGTGCATGAGGTGAGTGATAGGTCAGACCCGTGGGAGTCAACAGCTTTTGAGCTAGCTGCCAGGCTTTGACGGTTGTGTCCATAGAGTGGGTAACCTGTGGGTGTGCCTCCCTCCCTCTATAAGGCAAAAGCCTCAAGGCCTCCCTCGAGCCCAGTATCCCAGCTTCTAAGGTACAGGATGCATTAGTACAGTCAGATTCAAACCACCATCGTACAGTAACCAATAAAGCAGCCAAGTAGTTTAAGTACAAATTAGGAACGGCAAGACCCCCGGCCTGAGTGGACCTGTGTAATGTCGCCATACTGATTGCCCATCACTACTTACTTACAAATAAACAAGCTAAACCTATGCAAGCTGATCAGATCTCTGCTTTCATGGATTTTTACTGTAATTATGGTATGAGCATCATTTGGAAGAACTCCAGAAAACTGGTTTATGTTTTATAGATAAATCTGGGCAGTAGGGAAGCCAAGTCTACAGCTGCTCGAAGAGCACTAGATCAAAATCTCAGATCTAGTTCTCTCCCTGCAGTGCTTTAGGCATCATTTTACAAGGTTGTTTGCTGACATGTCATATGACAGATGTACGTCTATATATACAATATTTTGTCTCATAGAAAACATTCATATATTTCTGGTGGAAAACATATATGTAAATAGTCGATTTAAATATATTTCAGACAGAAATGGCATATCTGCAAAAATGGCCAAGAAAACCACTAGAGGGCATTCTTAAACCATAGAATGTTCACGTTTCTTTGTAATAGTAGTACTGTTAAGGCTGGTTAATGTGACTTTTATTATTCACTAAACACAAACCAGCTGTAAGGTGCTTTATACAGATCAGCTACATGAGGGAAAATTGTTAAGAGACATTAAGCTAGAATTTACCCTGTTGTAATAAATACAGTATAAAAATTCGATATACAAAGAAAGATGATATTCGGGGTATGAAAGTTCAAAAAACAATGCTTATTCATATAACAGGGCATATTCCATTTTAAAAACAAAAGCAAAACCTTAGCATGATGTCGATTTTGATATTGTAAGGAACATTTGCAGTTGTTCATCAATACATATTATCCATGTATCTATTAAATATTGGCCTCTTTTGTCTCTATTATGATTATTGTTCCAATAAAACCTAATTTGGTGTAAATAAAGACATCCGTGGTGTGCCATCAACCTGCTCACGATATATATATTGTGGTATGGTGACAAAAAGGTCCACAGTTTCCTGGGGAAAAGTGATTGATGGAATGTATATTGGGCCACGGATTCTCAGATATTGTTACTGAGGTGAGACCAGTAGTGCTCTTAGCAGAGAAACACTATGTCTCTCTGCAAGGTTTTTGTAATTGTTGATCCGGGACTGGTCTTACTGGGAACCCGCAAGAGTAGGGTGGGGCGGATTCCCAAATCCGTAGGCCAGGTTTTCAATAGGCCCTAGGCCTATTTTAGTACACCTGATGCTGAGCAGCAGTGCTGAATGTGTGTGAGACAAACTGCTGGTGTTCTCAGCTTCAGGAGAGAAAGCAAAGCATTTATTTTGTGTTAGCCAGGAGGCTGGATATTTTCTGTTAAACTGCTATTTTTCGGTTACCTTCCCCCTGCGAGGGGAAACTTCTGCAGCCGCTGGAAAATAAACGCGGGCAGGACGCCCTTAAACCGATCCTGGTGTGTGAAGTCGCCTCTTTTGCAGCCTACCAGCGAGTGAACCCCAACAATTGGTGGAGGATGCGGGCAGCAATTGCCACACACGGAAGTTGCCTAACCACAGTAAGTCTCCTGTGGGTATTGTGTGGACTGTATAGCTTATAAGTGGGATTTAAACAGACAGTGCACTTAAAAGTTGTGAAATGGAGGATGTCCTCAAGGCTTTGCTGCAGTGCACTGCAACTTTACAGAAGGCCCACCAGGAGAGCCAGTTGCTACAGCAGCAGTGTAACGCCACCCAACAGGAGGCAAATCGTCTGTTGGAGGCCTAGATCACTGCACTGGCGCAGGCTGCAGAGAAAGATCGGCAGCTGTAAATTGAGGTGGTAAAACAACTGACAGCCAGGGTCTCTGGGGATGCTGCCCTAGTCCCCGCAGTGCCACGCTCCATCCCAGGCAGCCACCTCCTGCGGAGAATGACTGGGCAGGATGATGTGGAGGCCTTCCTCTGTACCTTTGAGAGGACGGCGGAGCAGAAAGCCTGGTCGAGGGAGCAATGGGCAATGATTGTTGCACCACTACTAGTGGGGGATTCACAGAAAGCTTTTTATGACCTGTCCTCTGAGGACGCAAGGGACTATGACAAGCTGAAGTCTGAAATCCTGCGGAGACTGGGAGTAACCACCTCTGTGAGGGCAGAGCAGGTCCACAGTTGGGAATTTAAGGTTAAGGGATCACCCCGCTCCCAGATGTATGATCTCATTAACCTTGTGAAACGCTGGCTGCAGGCGGACTTGCTTTCCACGCCTCAGATTGTGGAAAGGGTCACAATGGACCGATACCGGAGAGCGCTTCCACCTGAATTACGCCGGTGGGTAAGCCAAGCCGACTCAAATACAGCAGACCAGTTGGTGGAACTGGTGGAGTGATACCTTCCCACTGAGGACTTCACTACGCGGGCGGTGCCCACCTCGAAGAGGACTCCTGCAGTGGACCGATCCAAGAAGTCAGCTACAGTGGAAAAGCCCAGCCCAGAGGACCCCGGTAATCCAGGTCTAGACTCGACAAGAAGAAGACCCTGTGGAGACAGCCCCTGCCAGACCCGAGGAGCTCCCCAGTGCTGAAGGTGCAGAGAGTGGGGACATATTGCCGCCAACTGCCCAGCTGATCCAGAACCCATGGAGTGTGGAACGGAGGGGAAGTTGTCTCTGTTCGCTCGACCAGGTCTTGTTGCGGATCCTGATGTACCAACTTGTGTCGTCCAGATTGGTAAGCGCACTGTGAATGCACTATTAGACACAGGTAGCTTAGTCACACTGGTAAACGCACAGCTCCTGCAGGACTGTCCTTTAACGCAGCGTCAAGTAGGAGTGATGTATGTACATGGGGACTGTAAGAAATACCCCACAGCCTTAGTGACTTTTGTGACCCCCGCAGGGACTGTGTGCCATGAAGTGGCAGTGTCTCCCATACTCTTGCACAGTGTAATTTTCGGCAGAGACTTTCTCTTATTTCATGAACTGTGCCAGGATCAAGCTCCAGAGACTGAGAAAAGTTTTGAGCATGGTGAGGTGAGACCCCACCCTATTGAACTGGATACTTCTATAGAAACTGTTAAGGACAATAGAGTGTCTGGGGGAGAGAAAACAGAACCACCCATGTCAGGTGTTATTGTAAGTGGTACAAAGGATGGGTTGGAAGATAGTGAGTTGTTTCCCTTAGCTGTATTAGCTGGTGAATCTGAGGTAACTGCGGAGACCATTGAGGAACCTAGCATGCCTGAGCTAGAGGTCTCCCGGGATAACTTCGGAACTGCCCTGCTAAGGGACCTGACACTCACTAAAGCTTGGGAAAATGTCAAGGTTAAAAATGGAAACTGTTCAGACTGTTCAGACTGTTACTACCATCTGGTCAAATCAATACAAATGGACCAATAACTTTGGACTACAAACAACCAGATGGTAGGAGATACTTTATCTACACTGTTACATTGTTTAAACTATATGTTTACTGAAGGTCTGTTGTGGGATAGACCTAACAGGTAGTATCCATGTTCTAAATGAGACTGTAATTTATATACTTGGCCTGAAAATGGAGCTAGTATGTAATTGTTTGATCACATGATGGTTGTGGGATGGGATTGTGGGCCTTAAAAGGCCTCATTCACTCAGTATGTTTTAACTGCACCAGAAGAAGAAGAAACATATAGTGCTAAATGCATCTTGAATGAACGTCTTCACTGCTTCACTAAATCAGCTCTCCAGTGAAATCCTCATTTTCTACATGATACCTCTTCTCTGGACTTGGCAAAAACAGATCACTGTTGGATTGAGCTATCATTTTTATACATACGGTTTGTGGAAACAAGTTATTTGTATTTTGGACATTATCTAGACATATTGACCCTGGTGGTAATCTGCTCGTTAATGGAACTATATACACTATATGCACCTAATGACAACCAAGATAAATTTGTATGTAAAACACTTGATATGATACACGAGACTAAGAGGGGACGCTTGGTGGTTGCAGGAGATTTCAACATTGCCCTAGACCAACTCCAAGATACTTATAGACCCCCAGGCAAAAAATGTCCACACATATTCATAATAATGCCCTTATAGACCTTTGGCGAGCTCACAACCATAACTCGAAAGAGTACACGTATTATTCCCCACGACATAACTCCTACTCTCGTATTGACCTTATCCTAGCAGACCCTCAAACAACCAGCGCAATGAATGAGGCTTTTATCGCAACAAGGTCTTGGTCGGACCATGCCCCCGTCATTGTAGACATAGGACACAACAATGATCAGAACAGAGCTAGGACTTGGAGACTAAACAACTCCATACTAACCAAGCCAGAATACTAACAACAAATAGAACAAAATCTCAAGGACTACATCCTCAATAACACCAGCACTGAGGGGCACATTTACTTAGCTCGAGTGAAGGATTAGAATGAAAAATACTTCGAATTTCGAAGTATTTTTTTGGCTACTTCGACTACGACTTCTAATCGAACGATTCGAACTAGAAATCGTTCGACTATTCGACCATTCAATAGTCGAAGTACTGTCTCTTTAAAAAAACTTCGACCACCTACTTCGCCACCTAAAATCTACCGAGCACCAATGTAAGCCTACGGGGGAGGTCCCCATAGGCTTTCCTAGCAATTTCTGATCGAAGAAAAATCGTTCAAACGATGGATTAAAATTCTTTGAATCGTTTCATTCGATCATTCAATCATTCCATCGAACGAATTGCGGTAAATCCTTCGACTTCAATATTCGAAGTCGAAGGATTTAACTTCGATGGTTGAATATCGAGGGTTAATTAACCCTCGGTATTCGACCCATAGTAAATGTGCCCCTGAGACAGCCCCACAAACATTATGGCTAGCTCACAAAGCAGTGTTGAGAGGGGAATTAATTAAACTTAGTAAACAAATCCAATGACACAGAGAATCCCAACAGGAACATTTAGAAAACCAGCTAAAACAACTAGAAAATTCCCTACAACCCACTCAAGCTAAGACAACACAAGAAAACATAAAGAAACAAATAGAAGACACCAGAGGAAATCTAAATAAACTACTCTTAGCAAAAACAGAATATAGGCTTAGACTATTGAAATTGAAATACTACACTAAAAGCAATAAAGCAGATAGAATGTTAGCAAATAGATTGAAAGACATGCAGGCACAGACCAGAATTAAATATTTAACATACAAAGGAAATCACATCACTAACCCAGCAGAAATAGCGACAGCCTTCGCAGACTATTATACAAACCTATACAATCTTTCTACCCAGATACAGGAACACAATCCCTCTCTGGGGGAGATTAAAGACTTTCTTAACACAATCAATTTGCCGTCTATTACACAACAACAACTTGAAACCCTTAATGACCCAATCACACAAGATGAGGTAGCTGAAACTATAAAAAAATTGAAACCAGAGAAATCCCCAGGCCCAGACGGGTACTCCAATAATTATTATAGAATATTTCTCGAAATTGTTAAACCGAAACTCGCACAACTATTTAACCACTGGATTACAGCGAACACCATAAATCCGGAATTCCTTGTAGCACACATAGTCACCATGCCTAAGCCAGGCAAGACTATGGATAATAGTGCCAACTATAGACCAATAGCATTGTTAAACACAGATATTAAAATATACGCCAACATTTTAGCAAACAGATTGGGCCCTCTACTTCCTGGATTGGTCCGAAATGATCAGGTCGGGTTTGTCATGGGCAGGCAAGCCCCAGATAACACTAGGGAATTATTAGATATCCTACAAATAACTGAAAGGGAAAATTCTCCTATGCTATTCTTATCATTGGATGCAGAAAAGGCGTTCGATAGGGTCAACTGGATGTATATAAATAGGACTGTCAGGAAATATTCTTAGGGCAAATACACTACTCTATCCCTCACCAACGGCTAAGGTCAAAATACCAGGGGCCCTATCGAACGCCTTCAACATCACAAATGGGACTTTGCCACCCCTTATCTTTGCACTCATGATAGAACATCTGGCAGTGATAATTCGCTCCCACCCAAATTTTAGGGGAATCCCAATGGCAGAGGAACAACATAAGATAGGATGATATAATCCTGACTACGGCAGACCCGACCTCCTCACTACCGGTCTTAATGGAGGAACTACCAAATTGCTTCTCAAATATTGGGACATGAATAGAAAGACTTCCCTTCCATCCTTACTCCCATCACAGCTCTTAAACTATTAGTACCTAACATCAGAGTGGAAGATCTAATTGCAAAAGGGATTACAACTCTAGGAAACCTATAGTTTGCTGGCAAGTGAAGGACATATGATGACCTAAAAAGAAAATTCGGTCTGACGGAAGGAAACAGGTACACTTGGCTACAAATAAGCCACCTATTACAGTCACACCTTCCCAATTACAAGACAATTAAACAATCAACCCTAATGGAATTTCTATGCAGAGAAAGCAGGTATAGTAGAGGAGTGCTCTCGGACTGCTACAAACTACTCTTACAAAAAGATCCAGATCAAAAGCTCCTATACCAACTCAGATGGGAACAAGATCTACAAACCTTTCACCACAACAATGGGACTCAGTATTCACAACTCCTAAAGGGGCAACTCGTTGTACTAACCATATTGAGCAACAAGGGCTGCTGGAGAGGTTGCAGCACTACAAGCACCCTGCTACATATGTGGTGGGAATGCCTACAAGTATATACATTTTGGAACGCTAGCTTTAATTTTCTAAAAACACATTTGGATTGGACAATCCCCTTTAAACAGAAATTGCCCTTCTCAATGTCCCCCCCACCAGATACCAACCCTCAGCAGCAGAAGTTGTTATTCCACATTTTCACGGCAGCAGCCACCCTGATATCCAGGAAATGGAAACTCAAAACTAAATATGCACTCAAAGACCTTCATACCCTACTCTCTACCTGTGAAAGTATGGCGGCAACCATGGAAAACAAAAACGAAAAACATGATAACATATGGCCCCTTTGGCAACAGTATGTATTTAAATTAGGAAACACACAAATGCTACCTAACCCCTCCGTGGGAACAGCTACCCACATAGAAAGAGAAAATATTGAGTAACGATACCACCAAAATAACGAGACACACAAAAGAGAGCAATTATATTTTATGTTTATAGTTTATTAATAAATATGCTATATTTTATTACAATGCAGGACATTGTGTAAGTCCTACCACAAAACTGATATATTATGTGGATACATAAATAAAGCATATTTTTGGTTATAAAAAATGTAAGCAAATCACATGTTACAGGGCTCTGAATTTCAAAATGGATTACATGTGTGCCCAACAAATTCTAGGCTGCCCAAAGCTGGCAGGAATTAGTCTAAATATATTGCACAATGGTTTAGGCTTTTGTACCAGCCCTAGTCCACCTTAGCTTTTCAGTAGTGAAGATTCTCCTAGTAACTCCCCATCTTCTTTTTTTCTGCTGATTTACATGATATTCTCTGGGCCACTCTCAGCTTAATTCAGCTTTAGCACAAACAAAAGAATCAAACCTTTCTAGCACACTGTCTCAGGAACTGCTGCATCAACTTGTGTCAACATACTGTATAACCATCTATAATTGCTGGCCTTGACTTTATACATTAAAGGGGAACTAGTACACTGTCACCGGAACTGCTGCATCAACTTGTGTCAACATACTGTATAACCATCTATAATTGCTGGTCTTGACTTTATACATTAAAAGGGAACTAGCATGAAAATTAAAATTTAATATAAGCTTCAGCATATTGAAATAAAAAGCTTTCTAAATATTGTAACACCCACTTGGCCAACCCCCCTGGTGCCAAGGTCATATTTGCTTACCAATTTGAGTCCTGAGTCCCCTTTGCAAGGTGAAAGGGTACTGGGAATGCTTCTCTGGCAGTGCCTCCACCTAATGGGATCCGGGAATACACCTGTGGTGGCCCCATTAGGACAACAAATCAATCACACACTTTATTATATAACAAATATAACTTTTCCATTTTGGCAGCCCAAGAGTCTCAATCCCTTGTCCCCAAAAGAGTACCAGTCCTAGGTAGCGTTACCTGCTCAAATACCTTTCCCACTGGAAAGTACTTGCTCCCACGTGGCAGGCACACAAATAGCCTGATTCTCCAAACAGGAGATCTCTGGATCCTCATCCTTTCCTACCCCTACCCTAAGGCAAAACTCAACCCAAGGGAGTCATGCAGATGGGTAGTCGCACACAGAGCTGACAGGCATCCACAGCGATGAAGATTCTTTATAGGCTCCAGACTCTCCCAGTCGAGCACATCACTTGCTTGTTCCATTTGCTGAACTGTAGCTCCATGTACTGTCTATAGCACAAGTCTTTAAAGTCCAGTGTCTGGCATCAATCTTCTGGAACATCAGGGTCCAGTTATCCCTGAGCCCACACAGGGCATAGCATACATGTGGTGTGTCTCCATAGCCTGAGGTCTGCCACTGCAGACCTCTCAGCATCTGCTTCTCTTCATTCTCTCTACATGCAGGAGTTAAGTGTCAGATATTCATTGACAGTTAGACCCAATATATCTTATAGGGGGGCTCCTTTTGTCTAGAAGATGTATTATAGCTCACTCTATTAAAATCACCAGACATTATGTCTCTCTACATGAAGGATTTGTGCAAAAGGTAGTAATTTTGTTAGATTTTTTTTGTACTGGAATCAGTTATTTGAGTGAGCTCTAGTACATCTGCTAGGAAAATAAGCCCCCCTATAAGATATATAGGATCTAACTAACATAGTAACATTGTAAATTAGGTTGAAAAAGGACACATATCCATCAAGTTCAACCTTTTAACTAGCCTAACTGCTAGACGATCCAGGGGAAGGCAAACCCCCCATTTGAAGCCTCTCCAATTGCCTCAGAGGGGGAAAAATCCTTCCTGACTCCAAAATAGCAATCGGACCAGTCCCTGAATCAACTTGTACTATGAGCTACTATAGCTTTCATAATCCTGTATTCCCTCACTTGCTAAAAAGCCATCCAACCCCTTCTTGAAACTATCTAATGTTTCAGCCTGTAAGAAACAAGGAAAAAAACTCCTTTCTTCTAATTGGAATGGGTGACCTTGTGTCAGCTGGAAAGACTGGTAAATAAAGAAAGATTATTATATGATCCCCTTATATATTTATACATTTATATTGGTTATATCACCCCTTAAGTACCTATTCTCCAGCGTGAACAACCCCAATTTGGCCAGTCTTTCCTCATAGCTAAGATTTTCCATACCCTTTACCAGCTTATTTGCCCATCTCTGTACTTTCTCTAATTCATTAAAGTCCTGTTTGAGCACTGGTTTTTGAACACTGGAGACCAAAACTGTATAGCATATTTTAGATGGGGCCTTACCAGTGCTCTATACAGTGGAAAAATGACCTCCTCCTCCGGTGAATCAATGCCCCTTTTAATGCAGCTCAATACCTTATTTGCCCTTATTTGCGCAGTACATTCCTGCTCTTTCAGCTGTGAGCAAAACCTTCACGGGCCATCTCTGCTGTTCAACCAGTCTAACTCTTCTGCTGTTCTCGCCCTCCTACCAATGAAGAATGAGTAGGCAGTCTTGTTTGCAGAATGTCACCGTCACTCCCACCGTTGCTTGACTGGCTACTCGTTTTTCATTGATAGGCGGGCGGGAACAGCAGAAGAGATGGGCAGGTCGAACAGCAGAGACGGCCATGGGCCGTGAAGGTTTTGCTTGCAGCTGAAAGAGTAGATATGTAGGGGAACAGACTACGCTCAGCTTTAAACTGAAGCGCAAATGAAAACCACTAATAAAAAATAATTCATCGCAATTAGAAAAAGGCTTATATCTGTTCCCCGAGGGCAAAGGAGGATTTTAATTTTTGACAATACATCCCCTTTAAGTTCCCCATAAGGACAGTCATTTCAAGTAAAAGGACTAGAGAGACAAATGGCACCAACAAATTTTATAAAATAAGCTTTATAAAAGCTTGAAAATTTGTTTGGTAATGGATATAAGATTACATTTTGTAATTTGTAAAATGTAATAATGAAAATTTAAAAATAGAAAGCCCAGCAGGGTGCCAGGTTAGTTCCCATATATAAAAATAAAAACCTTTTAAATCTGATTAAAACCTAATGTGGTTATCAAAGAAAATATCTGCCTGATGAGGCAAATAAAATGATAGCATGTCCATAACTCTGGCACCTACTAATGCATAACATCATCGGAGGAAGGTGAGTATCACTGTATGGTGTATTTTTTATTAGAACATTTTTCAATGCACATGCCTAGGTTGAGACAAATTAAAATTTTTGTAAGTGTCTGAACACTGCGGGGAATATTTATCAAGGGTCGAAATTTGAATTCAAAAAGTCCAACAGAAATTTAGTCAGTTTTTTTTTTGGTCGAATAAGTCCGTTTTCAATCGAATAGGTCCGTATTCGGCAGAATTTTAAATCGTATGAATCAAATCACCCTTGATAAATCTGCCCCTTGGTTGATACAATTAGTTGGTACATTTCTCAGCAGTATCAGTGGAATATTAGCAACTATTTTATCAATTCTAACAGCTGCCTTTAATAAAACTCAGAGATTCTGCTCAGCAGGGACAAAGATAAGAAATGTATTAACTAAATGTATCAATTTAGAACAGTTAAAGGGCCGACATCCCCCCTCCCACAGCTGTTTTAGAAGGTGACAGATGAAACTTTACAGTTCAATATTAGAAAAACAATCACAAATAGAAAATAGAAAGTCACTGAAAAAAAGTCTTTATTTCTGGTAAACTATCTGAAACCAACTGAACTGAAAAAAGTGTTTCAAGGTGAACAACCCCTTTAAGTGTAAAAATTTGATGCACATCAAAAAAAATTGACATGCAAAAGTCGAGTTTTTATTGGAGGAAACTATTCGAATTCTATTCAAGTTTTTGGGTCAGGACTATTTGATCAAATTTTAGACATTCCAATTTTTCAATAAATAACATACAATTCGAATTGTGAATAAAAACGAATTTACTAGAGTTTAAATAAGTTCACATTACTCTAAAATTCAACCTTTGATAAATAACCCCCTAAATATGTTATGACAGTACTATAGTAGTTATACATATAACTATGGTGTTTTTTTAAATTATTTTAATTGGTTTCAAATTTGTTTGAGGTATGGAGAGTATTTAGAATAGATCTAACAAAATTATATCACTTTCGAAGTCCACATGGAAGAAAGCAGCATTAGTATGTTTTAGTAGTGATACTCTAAAGCATTAGTAATTTTTGATAATCTTAGTGATAGGGAATTCTCCAAAATCTTAAAACTTTATACAGTCACTAACCCCAATTGCAATGATTCCATTGAAGTCATTCAGGTAGATGTTACCCGACACTCACTGAGGTGTGAAAGTATGATCCAGTCACAATGGTACCATTAATCTCATTTAGGCAGGGGTTAAAGTTAAATGATAAGTATGAAATATGAATTGCTGTGAAACCACTGAGGTAGGGAATTGTATATTTAGGGATTGTTATTCCAGTTTAACATAATTGGCCTCCTTCATGTTTCTTTCAAACCATCTGACTTATTGGTCCAAAATATGCACATTGGGGGGCACATTTACTTAGCTCGAGTGAAGGAATAGAATAAAAAATACTTCAGATTTCGAAATCCTTCGACTTTGATATTCGAAGTCGAAGGATTTAACTTCGACCCTAAGTAAATATGCCCCTGGGTGTCCCTTTTCCTTTAGATGCAAAATTAAAATTAGCAATGCTATAACAGTTTATTACATTGCAAAATGTGAATCTTTATTCTTATTTGTGCAAATTGCAAAGTTTTTTTACATTCCCCCAATAGACTGCTAAGTCTTGTCCTGAGGAGTTAACCTTCTTATGTTAGACCATTTGCTTATTGCGTTTACTACCCAGTTTATAGGTCTCTGCTTCTCTTCAATATTTTGGACCTCATAGACCACAGTGTATTTCTTAGTTGTCTACAGCTCATTAATATAGATATTTTCTTCTGCAAAGTACCTGCAGTTGGTGAATTCTATGACATATTGGGGCTGATTTATCAAAAATCAAGTTGGCGTTTTTTTCTCAATTCAGAAAAACACAGAAAAAAAATGCTTACGAGGAAAACAATGTGCAAGTATATTCTGAGACTTCGAATAGTTGGATTTTGTTAAATAACTTGGCAAGTAAAAGCTGGCGAAGTTTTATAGAAGTCAATGGGAATGTTCTTCAACTTTTTTTATCTATTAATTTTCCCAGTTTATTAAAACATTTGAGATTTTCAGCCTCACTGAAAATGAATGAGACAATGCAACTTTTTTTCCGTGAAAAAACACTCACAGAAATATTTTGTACATTTTTTCTTAATAAGCTAACATTCGAGATAAAAAAAAATTACTGTACACAAGTTTTGTTGGCTTTTTTCCCCTACAAACCAATTTTGTGATATATCAGCCCAATCATGTAAATTTATACTTATTTAGGATCTTCTGCATACAGTATTCTTTTTTCATTTAAAGGAATAATGTGACAGTGGTAGGTGCCCTATGCTTTTGAACTCACTCAGCTCATTTATGAATTACTGTACATATGAGTGCCACAGGTGACTCTCAGGAATATGTATAGTTCTTCTGTCTATATTCTGTCTAACCACTTTAATAAAGTGGTTCTCAAACTGTGGATTTGGGCAAAACAGTGTGAGGGAAACCTTGACTGAAAAACAATTAGGTTAAAATTGAAAATTATTGCAGAAACAGTAGAAAGGTGACTGTTCAAATATGCTACAACCTCGTTATAGGTCTAAATGCAAACAGTGGCCTTTATTAAAAAATATATAAATTTACTGCACACCCTACACCCAATCCCCCCTTTTGAAAAAACAAGCTACTTTGTGGGGTTTCAGTGTGTACTGATCATCAAACATTTTTTTTAATTAGGACACCAAAATATGAACTGCCTTATTTCATTACATATAATGTATATATTAATATTCATATATACCTTTATATAAATACTCATGTAGATCCTACATTTGCTTTATGGACAAAATAGTTTATGTATTTTTTTTTACAGTTTTGTGAGTGTTACCATTACAGACTATTGATGTGCTGACTTCTCCTTTTATAAATTGTTTCAAATATTTACATTCTTGCAGAACTTTTCACTCCCGACTAGAGAAAACAAAATGTTTCTGATATTTTGCATTATTTTCTAATCAAAAGATTTTATTCAAATATATATGCCTTTCCAGTGAAAACCGACCTCTCTACACTTATGAATTTTTAATGCATCCTACTGTACATTATTAATGATTGTGATATATTTGACAGAAGATATGGTGAATAATTTCATAAAGTTGCAAATACAAAGTTTTTGGAATGGATTTAGTTGATTGATTTGACTTTTATAATAACTCTGTTACAGCAGAAAGAAGGGGTAAATTGATTTTGGTTTAATAGTATATGACTCATCGAAATTGGATTTAAGATTTTACTGATATTGCCTGGCAATACATTAACATAACACTTTTGCAGCTTTTACTATTTTCTTGTTTCATTAACACCCAGATGAGCAAAGTTGGCATGCTTCCTTATTTCAGCGAATGATATATAGATTTCTCTATTGGACATTATGAGATTTTCAGCAAAATGTGTGACAAGCAGCCTTTTCCTCCTTTTATACTCAAAAGGTGTTAAAGGAAACTTTCTTCCCTGTTTCAAACTATACATCAGAGTTTATACTGTGCAAATGTATAACAGAAATAAAGTTAAGTGATAATGACACTGACTGGAATCATAACTATACATGAAAAATTAATGAAGAAATAACATTTAAGGGCAGATTTATCAAAGGTCAAGGTGAATTTTCGAATGAAAAGAATTTCTGATTTTAAGCTATTTTTTGTGTATTTCAACTAGGGAATAGTCCAAATTCGATTTGAATTTGAAAAAAATTGTAATTTCAAAATTGATCATGTCTCTTTAAAATTTCAACATCGAACATTTGCCATGTAAAACCTGCCGAATTGCTGCTTTAGCCTATGGGGAACCTCCCAGAATCTATTTGTATCCAAAAAAACCTTCAAGTCGAATGCTCTATTCCTTTGATTCATATGATTCGAATTTGCCCGATACTACAGACCTATTCGATCAAAACAAATTTTTACTTTATTTCGGTCTTTTTGAATTCGAATTTCAAAGTTTTTTTCAATTTGAAATTCGACCCTTGATAAATATGCCCCCTTTGCACTTTGGGCAAATGTGAACATGTTTATAAGCATGACCTTGATCAACATGTAACTTACATCATATTATACCAACAAATGGTAGCACCAAAAAAATCTTTGTTCAATTTTTGTGTAGGTATTTTTGTAACAAACAATTTTTAAAATACTGCAGGTTGCTTGTAAATTCCTGCAAAATCCCTGCTAGTCCCACCCATCTGTTCCACTTCCTGCTTGCTGAATTCTCTGGCTGTGCAGAGGAGCTGGCAGCACTCCGCTCACTGCACTGTAGGATAGGAACCAATTAGCAGCTAGGCTGACCTAATAAGCTATCCCCCTCCTACTGTGCTTCTGGCAGGGATTGCTAGGTCACGCCCACCCCTCATTTGAAACACGGACAAAGACCATCTGTGAGAACTCACCCTGTTGGTCTAGCGGGGGGTGAAATGGGGGCTGTACTGTTTCTTCAGTGCTGATGCACACACTGAAGGATAGCCGTGCCACTCGCTTCCGTGTTTAGAGTGGCGGCACAGATTACGTAGTGGTGCGAAATTCAAATTTTTAAAGGAGTCTCTGTCAGTTTTATAGTTACCCAATGTAAAGTCTTATAACCCTAATTTGGTTACTGTCTCTTTAAATAGCAATTAACCCTTGGCAATCCAGGGGGTCCCTGAGTTCCTTTTGTGTATGAAAAGTACTGGGAACTGGGATACAGCGCAATGCCTCCACCTAGGGAACTTTATATAAAACAGTAGTAAAAGAACTTGGCCTGTGACCCCAACCTTTCTCTAGTCAATTCCATTGGTACCGTGTTGTCCGTGTGGTTGGACCCGGCCTGTTCGTTGACTCTGTAATCTGCTATCCAAATATGTTTGGTACCTGTGCTTGCCCAGAACTCTCTCCCGGGATCTCCCACAAAAAGACCTTGCAGCATCTGAGTAGTGGAAGGCTCCACCCGAAGCCAATGGCAGCTGCAACAGGCAGAAGAGTGGGCAGAGACCAAAATCTTGGAGTTAGTTCTGGGTTTTGGGATACCGATCATTACACCATCTATAGGGGGCTCCAACAAAGGAGCCATTTTTAAAGATAGTTTTCATTTTTAGCATAATGTGATTATTCATAATTGCCTACAAAATGAGGGTTTTTTCCTCTATTCCAGTGCTGTCCAAATTCTGTGGTACCGAGGGCCAAAATTTTACTGGCCTATGTGGAGGAGGGCCGATAATGGAAGTCAGTGTTGGCCACTCCCCCTTTTAAACCACACCCACTGTAAACCACACAAACGTATCCACATTAACACACCAAAAAACCAAGTGGTTGGTGCTCACTGCAGGGAAATCCCTCATCACTCATATGTGAAAAATTTAAGTCATGTTAAAAACATACCCTTAAATCCATATGCCTCATCCTCCCCTATGGATAATACAACAACCCCCCAACACATGATTAAACACCTTAGGGGCCCTTAACAACAATTTCCAAATGCTAACAACCCCCTAACAGGCTTACATCCCACAGGTAGGGTAGGGCAAGCAGCATTGGGCAAGCAGAGAATGGCACACACAGGGAGGCAGGGCCAAGGTATTTTTGTACCCTAGGCAAAGGCTCCAATCAGTGCCCCCCACCCAGTCCTGCATTACCATTTCCCAGCTTACCAGTCATATAGCCCCCTGTACCTGTGCCAGCACCTATCATATTGTCTTCATTTGTACCTTACCAATGGCAGTCAATCCCTCAGATTGCCCCAAGGCCCCCATCTGTACCTGGGCCAGCAAAAACCAAGACATCCATCATATTTTTACCCCCAATCTCTACCTATGCCAGTGGCAACCAAAAGAATCCATCATATTGCCCCAATTTGTATCTGTTCCAGCAGTAGCCAAAAATCCATCATATTGTCCTCAAACATCTGTGTACCTGTGCCAGCAGCCACCATATTGCCCCATGTACCTGAGCCAGCAGCAGCAAATCCCTTATATTGCCCCCAATTTGTACCTGTGCCAGCATCAGACAAAAAATACACAATATTGCCTCCATATATGAACTTGTGCCAGCAGCAGCCAAATACTGTATCCATCATATCATCTGTTTACCTGTGCAAGTAGCAGCCAAGATATTGCCCACAAATATGTACCTGTGCCAGCAGCTACCAAAAGGGAGCTGGGGAGTGATTCTGTCTGGAACAGGGGGTTTATAAAGTTGAAAATCTATTAAAGGCCAAGCAAATCAGGGTTTAAAAAAGAAAGAAAGGAAATTCCCCTGAACAATGTGGGCAGTTTCAGTCTGGGTCTCAGGTGTGAACAGTACAGGTCTTTAGGATATAAACAATGGAGGTGTCACAAGTGTGAACAATACATGGGGATCACAGGTGTGAACAATACAGGGGATTACAGTCTGAATTTGAAGTTTAAACAATGCAGGGGCCAGTTTATCTCTGTAGTGATACCTTTTAAAGTTTACATATGGTAAACAGACACAGCATCTGGGGGGCCACAGAAGGGGGGAAATACGATTGGATTGTGTGGATGTGATCATTGTGTTACCGTGGTGGCGGAGGAGACCGTGGTTTCCTCAGCTATATCTCATGGCCTTAGAGAAACCTTTCAAGCTGCCTCTGGCTCCTCATCTGCTGACACAGGGGCCATTTCATCACTGGCAACTTCAAAAACTAGCTTTGACGGCATGGCGTTTGAAAGGCAGATAGTGGCTGAAAGGGGGCTTTCCGAAAACACTATTCATACTTTGCTGGCATCAAGGAAAGAGTCCATTTCCAAAATCCTTCTACAGGATATGGCAAACATTCCATAAATGGTGTAAAGCTAAATACAAAGAATTTCTCAGTCCTAATGCAGAAACGATAGTAGAATTCTTACAGCAAGGCATGGAACTAGGACTGAGCATCAGAACTCCAAAAAATCAAATCTCAGCCTTATCAGCACTTTCAGGCATACAGTGGGCTCTGGATCCTCTTGTAATCAGATTCTGCCAAGAAGTCAATCACCTATAGGTTCCACCATGGGATTTACCTTTGGTTTTAAAGTGCTTAATGAATTTTCCATTTGAATCCCATTCAAGAAATTTCCTTAAAAATGTTAACCCTTAAGTCTGTTTTCCTATTGCCAGTAACATCAGCCAGAAGAATCAGTGAATTACAGGCACTATTAGTGACCCCGGGGTCTATATCGATCTTTCCGGAAAAAGTGGTGTTGAAACTGAGTGACATGTTTTTACCCAAAATAATCTCGGAATGTCATATTAACCAATCAATAGTGTGGCCCACGTTTTTTCAAGAAGCTCATAATGAGGAACAAGCTCTCTGGCATAATCTGGATGTGGTAAGGTGTCTAAAGTGTTATCTGAACAAAACAGAAGCTCTAAGGAAATCAGTCACATTGTTCATTTTCCCAGAAGTTGTAAAAAAAGGAAAGAAAGAATCAAAGAATGCATCAAGAAGGCTAACTCATTAAGTGCGTCGGCTAGTCCATTAACTATAAGGGCCCATTCTATGAAGGCTTTTGCAGCGTCTTGGGCATTCCAGGCTTAGGCTACACCTGGAAGAGATTTGCAATGCAGTTAACTGGTCTTCCGTTAATATTTTATCACGCATTACAAAATTGATGTGTCCTCGGCGGCTCAAGCTAATTTTGGTCGCAAAGCTTTGGAATCAGTTTTTCATTAATACATGTGAGGATCAGGAAAAGAGAAAATTTTATGCAAAATACTTACCGAAATGTTCCTTTCCTGAGACATAACATTGCAGTGGTCACAAACCCTCCCTTGTATTTTTGTGTATTTTGGAGTAACAGGATAAAAAAAATGAGGTGGGAGTCAAGGGGGGGGGGTGGTTTTATAATCAGGTTTAATACTTCCTGTCCTCACATAACAATGGGGTATTAACCCATTAGTGACCACTGCCATGTTACGTTTCAGGAAAGGAAAATTTCAGTGAGTATTTTGCATAAAAATGTTGTCTTATTTGTGCCAATTAAATGTGTTTTGTTACAAAAACACATAAAAACATTGCAAATGGAAAGTTGCAATCACTGTTAATTCATTTTCTACTGTGACATTTTCCTTACAGAGTCATGAAACCCCTAATATAAATATGTATATTTTAAATAAGGCTCTGAGTTGGCAACTACTATAGATTGGCACTTTTTTTTTACTACACCATGGGGCTCTTTTGGCTTTTTTGTACCCAAAATGTCTAGCCTCCTATTTTGAATCTTATTCCAGAGAAGGGGGAGCTGAACATTCCCAAATCAGTGAGAAATGCAAGAGGGAATCAACTGGTAAATGTTGGTAATTCCACAAGCAGAAAGTAATAAATATGCTGCTTTGAGAACCAAATCTACATTACATTATAAACACCAGCGAGAATACAGTTGTAAGTGCACTAACACTTAGGGGCAGATTTATCAAAGGTCAAGGTGAATTTTCAAATGAAAATTTTGAGCTGTTTTTTGTGTACTTCTACTAGGGAATAGTCCAAATTCGATTCAAATTTGACAAAAAAGAGAAAATTTGAATATCAAATTTTTTTATGTACTGTCTCTTTAAAAATTCAACTTCGACCATTCGCCATCTAAAACCTGCCGATTTGCTGTTATAGCCTATGGGGGACCTCCTAGAACCTACTTGGAGTCAATTGGTGGACTTTGAAAAATCAAAGTTTATTTTTTGGGAAAAACTTTGAATCGAATTCGATCGAATGCGCTATTCCTTTGATTCATACGACTTTGATTTCTCAAAGTCCACCAATTGACTCCAAATGGGTTCTAGGAGGTCGTCCATAGGCTAAAACAGCAATTCAGCAGGTTTTAGATGGCGAATGGTCGAAGTCGATTTTTTAAAGAGACAGTACATGATAAATTTTGATATTCAAATTTTTGAATTTTTTTCAAATTCTAATCAAATTTTTGTGTGTTGCAGTGAGTCTGGTCTTGTGAGTGTATTGTTTGCAGTGTGGGCTTGGCCCAGTGATTTGCAGAGTTTTTAATACTTAATATTAAAGGTGAAGTTTTAATGGAGTTCTTTATTGTGTTTTATTATAAAATACTTGACGACGTAGCCTAAACTGGTTTGCAAGTGGTGTGATACAAATGTGACATGGCAGGCCATGTATGAATGTGAGTGTGATCAAATGCATTCAATATGGCTCCTTAGTTATAAAATGGATGTACTGATATTAGCAGGAGACCAAGGAACAACCGGAAAAGTATTAATAGGAGACCAGGGAACAACTGGAGTTGAGTTATTCAGTCATTAGCAGGAGAACAGGGAATAGTAGTAGTTAAGGTAATAGACTCGTAAACATATAAATATGTTTATTAAGGAGGAATCTCATATCTTATTCACATAGTTATAATCAAAATACACAGCAATTATTTTCATTCAAATGGTTATTTCCATTTTCATGGTCATTCTCATGGCCATGTCCTGGGCATGTAGCCATTATTATTATTTTATATGTCTATGTGTAATGATCTATTACTTTGTTATTGTACCAATATAAAAAGGAGCTCAGCTGTGGGGGCTTCGGGACTTCATCTACAAGCAGACGTGTTGTGTAGAATAATTGGTCTTGTAAGGACCATTGGCCGATTGATGTGCTCTGGGAGTCGCTGTATTTGATTTGGGCCAGGGGTCCCCCAGCTGATGTTCCTCTCAGAAGTCTGCCAAGGGAAGCTCGGCTAGACGTTGCGTTGTCTTCAATCGGTATTGTATTACTTTTCTTACAATATATTATTCTTGTTTAATGATGATCAATGTGTGTGTGTTTTATTTCCACCCCTATATTTGATAAGTCTGCCAAGGGAACTTGTAGCAAGACAAGTGGGTTCTATTATAGGGGGATTATGACTGCATCCTCTATGAATCTCCTGCACCTTGAATTCAGCCAAAGGCACAAGGCTAAACCTGCTGCAGCTGCTTCCCATTTTAGGGACACTAGCACATAGTTTGTGGGCTACCTACACAGAGGACACATTTTATTTTCAATAGGCGTTAGACTATACATAACATTTAGGGGCAGATTTATCAAAATGTGAGATTAGAATTCACCATAGAAAAACTGACCTATGTTGTATTCATTCCTATGGGATTATTAGAATTGTGTTTATAAAAGGAGTTCACGTATATATACGTAAATATACTGATAAATCTGCCCCTTGGTGATGTGCAATTCAGAAAAAGTTTTGCATCCACATGGATCGTAATATGCCTGCAGATCTGCAGCCAATGGCACCAATCTCACTCTGTTGCTGCACCAAAGTACTTAATATCCCACATTCAGGGGTGATCCTGGGGCTGCTGCCACCCTCTCCCACTCCGCACTTAAAAATTAGCATTGGAGTGGGTCAAAGGGGGGCAGCATCACTAGCGCACTGAGCGCAATATTGATCGGAGTCGAACTTCCTAGTTAGAACCTGTAAATTCGGCTCTTAAAATTACAAGAGATTGCTTTTTGCAGCCCCTCGTAACTGGCTGCTTACTGCCACCTGAGGCAAGGTTCTCACCTTGCCTCATGGCAGGAGCGTCCCTACCCATATTGAATCCTATTCTGCAGCCCTCTATGAGGCAACTTACATACCTGTGTTTAATATATGAGGAAAATCAATAGATGTTAATTCTTCATGCCCCTTTGAGCACTCACAATGATTTTATATACAGTATGAGCAGTTGGCCGGATTTACATAGCGGCCACCCCTAGGCCCACTGACGTTCATCGCCCCCATCCCCTCCCTTTTATTCGGGAAAATGGGGATTAGCGCACAGAAAATTTAAAAAACTATTGTATCTCCTGCGCATCCCCAGTGTTTTTGAACCAATGTGGGTGTGGTTTGACAGCATGCTGCCCGCTAAAATCCTGCCACCCTTTCCACAAATCTGGGCCTGGTTGGAAAGACTTAATAGCCTACAGAATGCAAAGGGCGACTCTTCTGCAGCCCAGAGATTAATATGCTCCTACTCACCACACCAACTCCTGCAGCTGAGCAGTTATTACGCATCTCTCCGACTGCATAGCTGCAACTTAAATATTAATATTTAATGCCCAATCTTTGTAAAGTGCTATAATGTGTCAGGCATATATAAAGGATAATAGATATGTACGCTTATCGAGACCATGCTGCAAATAAGGGGTTAATATCCCTAAAATTCTATTTCTGACTTATTTTCTGTAGTTTCACTGTTCGAGCAATTTTCTGGAGCATGGGCTCCACTTGCAGTCCAGCATGAAACACTGCATTATTATGTATTATTAAGCAGAGATACAGTACAAGTGCAGTGCTATTCTCTCCTTTTGCCAGGTGGATATTAGCGGAGTATTCCTGGGTAAGTGGCAGGCAAATATTTCCCAGAAATATTTGCAAGCGACTTACATCAACTGAGCTGAACTTAGCTCTGCAATGCCCTTGCCTGCTATAGCGGACAATGCACATACCATTAGATAATCATTGCACTGGAGTCAATTGCCTCAAGTCGCTTGTGGATATCAGCTATTTTGTCTTAGGGACTCACATGCTCCAGGCACCTAATCCCAAACATAAGCATACTTCAACTTTTTTTTAGGCTACAATGCCTAAACAAGAAAGTTAAATTTAGATTAATATAATCTGTAAAAAAGCATTCTCTACAGTTACATTATGGCACATTGCTAGCACTGGATATTTAAAGGTTATTTGCCATTTTTAAGGAAAGGAGCCTCCATGTTTAACAATATTACACCCCAGTATTTTAGTTACTTATAATAAAGTTACTGCAAGCAGTGGACTTACAGCTTTCTGCCATGCAATGCTTAAACAAAAAAAAACAAAGTTTCTTTTTAACATGGTTTTAGCTTAAACCACAGATGGCGTATTTGTGCTTACTCAACCTTGCAAAGTTATTATATGCCACATTGTAAACAAAAAAAATCTATTTGATGTACTAATATTGATACACATTCACTGAGCGTAAAAAGAAAATGAAAACCATTATAGGCATTATTAGACTTTTTTTTTTTTTTTTACCAGGATAAAAAAAAATAAAATATATAAAGAAACATATACCAATGTTTTGTAACAGCACCACCAACTGGTGGCTGCTAAATTAAGTATCCTGCTATAAAATCACTTCCTTAATTGAATATGTAGGTAGAATGTTGCATAGAGAAAATGCCAGAACCGGTTTATTCCATTAAGACACAAAGTGCAATTATGTGGAAGTCAGTAACATTTGGACATTCAATTAAATAATGAAAAACAAAATGTTTTATATATTAGGTCTGTATTTTATTACAACAGAAAAGTTCTTTGAATTGAATGTTTTATACAGGATTAACGCATAAAAAGGTATTTTTCAAGCAGCTGCATCAGAATTACTGGTCCTTCCATTCTTTAGGAGTGATTCTACCTACTGGGGACAAATTCCAGGCTATGCCAGTCTGTGTAATAACCTGCAAAAAGACAGATAGTCAGTTTACAACAGTGATTGCGCTATAGCTAAAATGATATTATATAAACAAAGACTCGCCATGATTAGGGTTTACCGAAGGCCTTTTTATGCTCTGGCACTAACACTACACCGAACATCTCGGTTAAGCCCAAGCTGCCCCTGAGTGCTGTAAAGCCACAAACTAGCGCATGGCCTAATTTACCTCCTTGTTCTAATTGTCAAAAACCTCCAGACTGCACAACTGGGCTGGAAAGGCCAATTCCCTTCAAGCTCTTTATTAGGGGATTTTTTACAACAGAGGGCCTAAAAGATCATGCAGCTAGAAAGCCTGCAATAAACAGGGGTTATTTTAGGCTAGGCTTAAGAGAATTCAACCCTAAAAGTAAAAAAAAAACAAAACCTTACCCTACAGACCCCCCTCCCTCCTCCCCTAGCCTAAGTATTACCCCGGCAAATGCCCCTAATGTTTTACTTACCCCTTGGTGCAGATGCTGTCATCGGAGTATTACAGCTGCTTCGGTAGCCTTCGTAATGAGAACGTCGCTTCTGCAATTTCAGACATGCCGGTCTCATTCCGAAGATTTCCGAAGAGAAGAAGATGGCGCCCGTGAACTCTGATGCCTGCATTTGCACCGACGGGTAAGTAAAGCGTTAGGCGCACTTAAGCTGGGGGGAGGAGGGAGGGGGTCTATGTAGCGTAGGGGTTTTTCAAGTTTAGGGTTGAATTCTCCTTTAAGATAGCTAGACAGAGATAAGTAAATGATCCTGACAGTCCATTCAGACTAAGTATCTTATTGACCCGTGTATGGGTCCCACCAAAGGGCCTTCCCGACCAATATCCAAAAATTGGCTATATACCATCTCTCAAGGGCCATATCACCATGTTAATGCAGTCCACCTCCAAGCGGTCTGTAGGCCCCTTTGTATGATCCGATAACTATAATCGAACAGCCCGGCATGTGGTGGCAAATCGGGCGCAGACCGTATCAAATGATCAAATCTGGCACAGTATGATCAACAAGTGCCAGCCGAGATGTTTAACGTTATAAATGAGAACAGACTCCTTGTCTGAATTTTAGGGCAATGGCACCTTCCAGCAGGTGACGAAGCTCCTAAAAATTACCTTTTCATTGCAGTCAATGGGAATTATGATTGAAGTATTAACATTCAAGTATTAACCAGTGTTGATTTATGTTGGTGGTCATGAACAGGTATTTTTGGGCACTTGCCTGCAGGAAAGTGCCATTTCTAAAAGGTGTCCAAGTGGCCTGTGTGTCATTGCCTTGGAGTGTGGGAATTACAAAAGAAACAGATATAGTATGATGATTTGCATGCGGTGCTTTAATGAAATGCTTTTTGCTACTTATGCAAAAGTTTAGGTTGGAGAATTCAGCAAGTATCGATCATACAGGAGTAAACATTTTGAAGAAAATCAATACGGTATCCAAAAGTACAGAGATTCGAGGCAGAAAAAGTTTAAACAAACATGGCGGTTGTGGGGGCAAACCCACCAGATCCAACAGCCAAACAAAACCATATGGTTTACATGAATCCATACAAATGCAGTACACCATCCTCACAAATCTGGGAATCTTAGTTTGAAGTAGGAATGCACCTTTATTTTTACTTTGATTGTGTCAGAAGGAAATACAGTACATATTTAAACAAAGGTGTCTCCTCTAGCATCTGCAGGGAGGGCTACTGGTTCTGCTGGTGGTTTAAACTTTGTATAAGCCAACATTCTTCACTCACTGTCATGTTACATCCTTAAGCTGGCCATAGACGCAAACATACGTTCTGCGTACGATTTTTGGACAGTGTGTGGAGTGTCCTGACATTTGTCATGCCATGTCGATCGGTCATTCAGTCGATCGGTCAGGTTAGAAGATTTGTTAGCTGCCTCTAATATCTCTGCATGTGTTGCCGATCTGACGATTTCCAGTGGGAGACTCACCAGCTTTGTCGGACATAAACTTTCATAAAATTGCTGGGCAGAATATTGGCTGATCTGTTCTTTTACTACTTTATTTGATCTGAAAGGTTAGAGGCAGGTCAGGAGATTGGGACGTCCGATCGTTTAGCAGGTAAATCTGCACTTCTATGGCCAGCTTTACTTTTCACTTACCTTAACCCTATTAGCCCTCCTGAATTATAAGGTTTTCATGAAGCCAGCAGGGGCATGGCCTAGTTAAAAAAGAAGTGTGTTTCTGATATCAGAAACAACTGAAATGGAATTATCCAGAAACATTTTTTTCTCTGTGCCCAAATAAACAAGTAAAGCACCATTGTAACTAAGTTTTTGTGTGCTGCTCCTCTGTTTTTTAATGTCACAATGCCCTCACAGGTGTCTAGGGGGGGGGATACTGCACCGTAAAGATATTCTGCATCAACCACCTTGTATGGACTGCACTCCCAAAAATGTACCATAAGGCAATGTGCCTTTTGGATACATGTGAATGGATAATAAAGAGAAGTTGAAAACTTGCAGCCAGTCTGTGAGTCAAAGGCTTGTCAGGTAAGTCTAAAAGCTGCAGGCTGTGCTAGTAAATATCACATAAGCGTAAGGGAGATGAAAAAATGAAGACATAGCAGCCTTTTCAATTGATAAAGAGCGTATTTACAGATTTCTATACCACCTACTGCAAGAATGCTGAAAAAAAGTCTCTCTTAAAAATTCAGCTCATGTATATTTAATAGGTAGATACTCACATAACCCCAAATTGAAGCACAGAAAACAGTCCCGGAAAGCAGAATTATATTGCCATATTTGTCGTGAAAGTCTGGTCCTGCTTTATGATGCGCTTGTCTGGAGACCGTTTTTTGGATGCCACGTCCTAGAGCAAACAAATGCACCAGCTACTCAACTTTGTATGTTAAACAAAACAAATCATATAAAGCAGGTAAACATCAAAAAAATGGTCATCCAAACGCATAGAGATGCAGCCCATGTTAGCGGATCTTACCATTTTAACTAACAAATCTTATAGTTCAACAGGGGTTCATTGGATGTCAAAAAAGTAACAGGAACAAGGGCCTGAGTGCAAAAGCTATTAAACAGTCCTTGAACCATTCACAGTTATTTTGACTGAGAATATATGAAAGTGTGCCTGAAGGGTGTGTATAAGAAATGTCAAGGTGACTTATGCCTGATTTAAAGGTTCACCTAAAAATTAACATTTAGTATGTTATACATAGGCTAAATATAAGCAACTTTTCAATTGGCCTTAGTTTTTTCTTTTTATAGTTTTTGAGTTATTTGCCTTCTTCTTCTGACTCGCTCCAGCTTTCACATGGAGGTCACTCATCCCATCTAAAAACAAATGCTCTGCAGGGTTACAAATGTGTTACTACTTTTTATTACTTAATGTCTCTTTTCTGGCCTTCGGCTATTCATGTTTCAGTCTCTTATTCAAGTCAATGCAGGGTTGCTTGGGTAATTTGGATCCTGGCAACCTGATTGCTGAAATTGCAAACTGGAGAGCTGCTGTATAAAAAGCTAAATAATAAAAACATTGTCTCAGAATATCACTACATCATATGAAAATGTACAGGTGAACAACCTCTTTAGCACTGCAGCAAAGCACTGCAATGTTCGAGATGGTATTGTAATTAAAACTGACAAAGTTGTGTTTCTACACCTGAATACATATCTATAGGGTATAAAGAACAGAAGTGATGTCACTGTTCTTGCTCACTGTGGGCAGAGGAGCTTCTGAGATACCACTGTTACAATCACAGTGGGATCACTGCAGTTATCTACTACTGTTATTAGTGGAAAGCTTTCCACCAACAATGTGGCATGCAAGCCCATGAAGGCAGCTACTGAAGGAGTTTGGACAGTTATGCCTGACCTTCCCCGATGTCAACCATATTCAAGCAATTATTTATTCTTTACTGGGAATTAGAAAGCTCTCAGGCAAAAAAAAAAAAAAATGTATTAATGTAAGCTCCTAGATTCAAGTCTCAGTTACCAAGTCTAAGAATATCAGGGCAGGTTAAACTGTGGAGTTGTCCCACCAGAACCAGATTCACTGGAGATATTAATATGTATGGCACCTAGGGTTGCCACCTTTTCTGGAAAAAAAATACCAGCCTTCCTATATATTTATCTTTTTTCCCTATTAATAACATTGGGATTAACCATAATTTTTACCGGCCAGGCCGGTAAAATACTGGCCAGGTTGCAACCCTAATGGCACCCCCAGTGAAAATTAGTTCTCATTAGCTAGTCTAACTGGTATTATTCATTTTCTTGTTAAAGTGTAGTTAGTTCAGGGAATTCTCTTTCTTTGTATTGTTTTTATAGTCTATCTCCAGCCATTACAACAACATGTATCAGTTGATGTAGCTGTATAATTAAGTTTTGGCTGTTTCTGTCCCTTTGGACCCTAGAAAGAATTTAACAATCCAAAAATTTACAGACAGATTAACTTGGCCTAGATAAAATTGTCCCTAAGGTAGGTAGATGTTATAGAGACATCAGAGTGTAAGCTCTGCTGGGCAGAGACTTTTGTACAATCTGTGTAAATCAGTCAGTAAATAAGACATTTATATAAGCTGCACATTTGAATGTAAAACAAAAAAAAATTGGGAAGGCGGGCAGTAACCCAGCTGTGCTTGTAACCTCAGGGTTGCGTCTCAGTGGGTGAGTTTCAGTTTATAGGACAGACATGTCAACTCAAGTGACGAAGAGCTGTCTGCCAGGAACAGGCACCTGCACTAAAGGCGCGTCCATTTTAAAGCTGTGGATTAGCACGTTTGAATGTCACTACAGGACACAATTTATGATACAACTCAACTGTGTAATTCGAACACATAGTATGTCAGTCATAGAACAAAAAGACGAAAAAAAAGACAAAAGTCCCAACGTGCACTAATGCAAACACTATATATTTCTATCAGGCAATGTTGTTCTAGAGGGGAGGTCATCTGACAACAACAACAGTGACAGAAAGCGTCATTGTGATATAGAGAAGCATCAAAAGCACGGCATTTGGTACAATCACACTGCCTCAAATAAAAGGTGACCCACGGCATGCCGACATTTTTGTTAGAGCCAAAAGCTGACAAACTGCTCCGCGTGAAGAGGCGTTTAGAGACGGAGAGAGAGATACACACAGCTTACCAGTGAGAGCCAAAGCAGATTTTACCAGAGGAAACATGGTCACTCAGAGCAGAGAACACGGACTTCTCCCGGCACCCTTGAAACAAATGGGGACGAACAACATGGCAGCACCAGATATCCTGCCTGCTTGCGGCCACGCCACGTTTTTCTGAGGAACTGCTGTAGCGTGATGTATTCCGGGAGTTGTAGTTTTTGTTGATAGATACAGAGGACGAAGATTAGAAATTATGTTTTTAAGTTAATACTATTTTTCATAATACGTTAACAAAACATATTTTTTTAAAAGAGACATGAAATGCTTCCCAACCCCTCCTTATATTTCTATTTTTTTTTTTATAGTAATTTTTTTTTTCCCCAGCCAGCAGTAGTCTTGGAGACGGCAGAACAGACGCACGATCAGCAAACGTTCAATAACAAAATAAACAATACAATGAACAAATAACAAATCATTGCTGATTTGTATGGAAAACAAAGCAAAGCTCGTTATGTGTCAGGATGGCCGAGTGGTCTAAGGCGCCAGACTCAAGGTCTAAACTCCTTCCCTGCAATGGGTGTTCTGGTCTCCGAATGGAGGCGTGGGTTCAAATCCCACTTCTGACATAACTTTTTTTTTTTTACCAGTTATTATTGAAACTTGTGTATTATAATAAATAAAGTACCCCCAGTTGCAAAATATGAGGATATTAGAAGTTAACTCGGAGTTCCATGACCAGTATAAAAATACTCGGCCTTTGGCCTCGTGTTTTTATATGGTCATGAAACTCCTCGGTAACTTATAATATCCTTATATTTTACAAGAGGGGGTACTTTATTCACTATATTACACATTTTTGGGATACATGTATTTATATTTACTATATTTTATAATATTTCTTTGAGAAGATGAATTGACACAAATATATAACATGGGACTCCAGAACAAAATTCACACTGGGACTCCCTTGCCCTGCCCATCCCACTCCTTACTAACAGCATGCCTCCCTGCAGCACTGCAGCTGTTCTGACAGCATCCCAGCGGGCCCTGTATGGGGGGGGTGCAACTCCTGCTCCCCTCATTTCTTTTACACAATATGTCTCCTTAAATAACAGGCTCCCTATAGCTCATCCCCCAGCAGTTGCAGCATCTGCTTCTTCTATAGCAGGGGTTCCCAACCTTTTTTTTTTTACCCTTGAGCAGCATACAGATGTAAAAGGAATGTGGGGGGCAACAGAAGAATAAATAATTTTCTTGTGAGCGCCAAATAAGTGCTGTGTTTAGTAGCCCCTATGCAGGGCTGCCATCAGGGGGTCACAGGGGGTACAGTTGTCCCGTGCCCGCAGGGTTTTGTGTCTAAGGGGGGGCCTGGCCATGCTTCGCTTACTTGATTAGCCGGGCCCCCCTGCTTTCAGCGTGCTGCACAGCAGCTCTGGGCACAGAAGCTTTTCTTCTATTAATATTTCCTGTAACCTCATTGGTCCTTTAAGAATAAGTCCCGGTAAATCTGCATTGGGATTGGATCCCCTTATCCAATCCCTGTACAGCTTTACCGGGACTTATTCTTAAAGAACCACGAGTGTACAGGAAATCTTAATAGAAGAAAAGCTGACAGTTGACAGAGCTGCTGTGCACCATGCTGAAAGCAGGGGGCCCGGCCAATCAAGTAAGTGAAGCATGGTCGGGCTCCCCCTTAGACACAAAACCCTGGCAAGCAATTTTTTAAAAAATTTGAGGGAATCTGGCCATTTTTTTTTACTTGCAGGGGCCCCCTGATCACCAACGGCTTTTTATAACTTGTGGGGGGGGGGGGGGCAGGCCATCATTTTTTTTTAACTTGCAGGGGGGCCCTGCCACCAATGTTTTTTTAAAAAAAAAACTTTTATGGGGGGCCCTGGCGCCAATGTTTTTTTTTTTTTAACTTATAGGGGGGCCCTGATCACCAATTTTTTTTTTAACTTGTAGGGGGGCCCTGATCACCAATTATTTTTTTTAACTTGTAAGGTGGCCCTGATCACTAATTTTTTTTTAACTTGTAGGAGGCCCCTGACCACCATTTTTTTAAAAAATTTTTTTTTAACTTATAAGGCGGCCGCCTGACCATCAATAGCTTTTTATAACTTGTGTGTGTGTGGGGGGGGGGGGGGTTTACCTTTTTTAGCACTGATGTCTATGTGGTCTTTTAACTGTGATGTGGAGTGGGCGGGATTTTGGGTGGGGCTTGGGGCCGAGGTGGGCGGAAAATTTTGTTGTACAGGGCCCTGTGATTTCTAATGGTGGCCCTGCCCCTATGTGAACTGACAGCCTACAGGAGGTTCTGTTAGTACACCTGGTTTTTATGCAACCAAAACTTGCCTCCAAGCCTGGAATTAAAAAAATAAGCACCTGCTTTGAGTACACTGGGAGCAACATTCAAGGGGTTGGAGAGCAACAAGTTGCTCACGAGCCACTGATTGGGGAACACTGTTCTATAGCGATACCCCATCTACCCCTCGTAGTCACTGACATGATGACTACAGTACAGCATTAGCAGACGCAGGGACCCTGCAGGCAGCAACAAGATAGTGTCCATTGCAACCCCTCCTACCCCCTACCCAGCAAGGGCACATCCTGCAACTACAATGTGACCCTGTGGCATTCCACCTACAGAAAAGTAACTGAAAGCACTTAACTAGACACTGTTAAGAAAATGTAGCGTTACTTCCTGAGCTATAATTTGCCAGCCCAGAGGGTAAATATAATTCTGATACTAGTGCCTTTAACGGGAAGTACGTTGGCTAGAAATTAATGACAACTAACATACAATAGTTTTGTTCCAGAAAACATGGAAACTCTGATCTGGAAAAAATTTTTTTTTTAACAGAAAATACACACACAGTGCTGATGTGGTGTTACTGAAATTGTACAGGATAAACCACAATTGTTACAGGAGAGTAACTCTGTACTATGCCTGTTAGGGAACATCTTGTACAGCTCCACCTACACTGCTACACTGACAAATAGCGATGGAACGTCTTGCTCTGCTTTAATTGGTTGTAAACTTTGCTTCCAGCCAATTACAGGATTTGGCTGGAATGCGCCTTCCTTTAACGTGGTGACATAATGGCGCTGTTGACTTTGCTTCCGTGTAGGAGCAAAGTTTCGCCGGGAACATGGCCTGGTTCAAGGGGTTACTGTTTGGGGGAATACTTCTTGCAATGTGCGGCGGTCTCTCTGAAGGACAGAAGAAAAAAGAGGTTAGTGTAGTCGAAATTCTTATTGCGAATAGCTACTCTTCCTGGGGCAGAATTGTTAGATAGGAATTACTGTTAAAATGTTAAAGGTGTCATTAAATGGCTTATGTGCTGCTTTATTTTCATTCAGGCGCTCCCTGCATAGGTTCTGCTGGCCGTCCAACTGGATCGTTGGTGTTGCAGAAGCACTGAAGCCGGCCTATGAGTTTGCAGGGACACTTTTGCCAGTCTATCTGGGGTCATTGTAGTTGCGGAAGCACTCATGGGGGCAGCCCCAATTCCTTACTTGCATAGGTGCTTCTTGCATCCCTTGGGAGGGAGGGGGGGGCGGGAGTCTTTTGTGGATGATGCCCATGCCAGCCCTTCGAGTGGGTACTTTGCGGATGGAGCCTATGCCAGCCCTTCAAGGGGTCCCTTTGCGGATGGTGCCCATACCAGCCCATTGGGGGAAGTCTTTGCTGATGGAGGCTATGTTAACCCTTCAAGGAGGTTCTATAATGATACTGTCCATACAAGCGTTCAAGGGGTGCCTTTGCTAATGCTGTCCATGCCAACTGTTCAGGGGTGCCTTTTGCTGATGCTGCCCATGCGAACCATTCAGGAGGTGCCTTTGCTAATGCTGTTCATGCCAACAGTTCGGGGGTGCCTTTGCTGATTCTGTCCATGCCAACCATTCAGGGGGTGCCTTTGCTGATGCTGTCCATGCCAACTGTTCAGGAGGTGCCTTTGCTTATGCTGTCCATGCCAACCATTCAAGGGGGTGCCTTTGCTGATGGCAGTCATGCAATCCCTTCAGGGGCCTTTTCAGAGGTGCCGTTGCTGATTAACTCCTAGCTAGCCTGTCTGTGAACCCTTGCAGATGGCAGCCCTTCCAAGGGGCATCACACTAATATAGATAAAACAGGGGCCCATAATGGAAAGAACATGTGTCCTGCCTAAAACTACATACGTTTAGTGACATTGTAGTGTAGTTTCCTCCAGGCTACTGGTGGCTTGCCTGAACCTAAATAAATGTGGCTTACATTTTTTTGTAAATTTTCTGTATGGTTTACTGCACTGTAGCAATATATTGGAGAGGGTTAACTTTTCCCCTTTATTTGCAGATGGTGCTGTCAGAAAAAGTTGGACAATTAATGGACTGGGCTAGCAAACGACCTGTTATCCACATGAACGGTGATAAATTCAGACGTCTTATCAAGTCTCCTCCAAGGAATTATTCTGTTGTAGTGATGTTTACTGCTCTTCAAACACACAGGCAATGTGTGGTATGCAAGTAAGAATATTGTCTCGTTTCTATATATGCATTCAATCTTACCTTAAAGGAGACGTATAGGAAAAAACCCTAATTTTGTAGGCAATTATGGTGTTGCTTTTACATGCTGCTAAAAATTAACATTATCTTTAAAAATAGCCCCTTTATTGGAGCTCCCTATAGATTTTCTCTGGTCCCTGTCTGTGTTTCAAATGAGGGGTGGGCGTGTCCTAACGATCCCTGCCAGAAGCACAGCAGGAGGGGAACAGCCAATCACAGTCCTGCAGTCACACAAGCACAGATAGGCTTCAGTTCCCTTTCAGGTCATTCTAGCTGCTGATTGGTTCCTGTCTTTCAGTGCAGTGAGCTGAGAGCTGCCAGCTCCCCTGCAAAGCCTTGGAATTCAGGGAGCAGGAGGTGGAAGAGAAGGGAGGGATTATTAGGGGTTTTATAATAATTTATAATAAATAAATCAGCCTAAAACAGTACTTTTTTTAAACACAATTCTTCTATATCTAAATAAGTATAATGTACTGGTACATTCTTATTTTTTACACAAAATGTCTCCTTTAATTATTAGCTCAAAAATTCTTTTGTATAATTTTTTTTTTTATAAATTCTTTATTTACGTGTTTCGCAAAATATCAAAAGTACAATAGCATGAGAATCCTGCAATCAAAAAAATCAAGAATAAGATAAGATACAGTGCTTGTACATGGGGCATCTCAAGACAAAAATTATCAAAAGACACCAGCAGATTACATAACACGTTGGCGTACTTTGCGAATAAGAAATTACTAAATAAAGAGAAAAAGAAAAAAAAAACCCACAGAAAAATAAACTATGTTGGGCACATCTACAATCCAGGAGATAGTAGCAAAACGGTGGGTGGAGAAGTAAACACAGAAAGGATAGAGTGGGGAGCACTATACATTAACTGAGTATCGTGATCCTATATCAGTGACATATCAATTGGATGCCAGGGGTCTCAAGGAAGCTATAAGCATACAGTTCTTTTGTATAATTTAAATATGAATATTTCTATTCATGCTTAATTTTTACAGGCAGGCTGATGAAGAATACCAAATACTTGCAAATTCCTGGCGTTACTCAAGTGCTTTTACAAACAGGATTTTCTTTGCCATGGTAGATTTTGATGAAGGATCTGACGTCTTCCAGATGGTGAGTAAACTTGTCCTTTACCTCCGTAGAATTCAGGATAATAGAAGTAGGAAAACTGAATAAACAGCTTCAAATGCAGTGATTTCAACCTGCAAGTGTTTTCTTTATTTAGCAGTGTAAATAACAGGAGTTAATTGATGGACTGGTCATTTTTTTTTATTTAACCGCCTTTCTCCTCCCCCAATTGCTCTGAAGAAGTTGGGAGATGTAAGCACTTTAAATTTCACATCACAACCATACACATTTTTATAATTAAAACACTATGCAAAAAGTATACTGAGAACAATGAGTTCATTGGTCTCATGTTGAGCACGAGTCCTTAAACCACAATTTATCTTTTGCCTGATATTCCAGTGTTGGCCTTGCATTTGGAACTTAAAAGGTAGCCTTATTAATACTATATATTATGCTGTATATCAGGGCTGTCCAACTGGCGGCCATGTGGCCCGTGACCCCCCCTTGTGTGGCCCCCCTGTGCCTGCTGTGACTTCTTAACATGTGTAAAATTTAAAAGGTATCACTGCAGAGATTAATTGTCCCCTGCATTGTTTAAACCTCAAAGTCAGAATGTAATTCCCTGTATTGTTCACACATGTAATCCCCTCTGCATTGTTCACACCTGTGACACCTCTATTGTTCACACCCCAAAAGTCCTGTACTGTTCATACCGGAGACCCAGACTGAAACTGCCCACATTGCTCACACCTCATTGAAAATGCTAATGGGGCACCAGCACTGTGTCACTGTATGTAGTACATTTTAGACTGGTCCTGATAGGTTTCCCTGTCTCCTGCTCTGTTCTGCCTTCCCTAGGCTCCCTGTGTGTGCCATACACTGTCTTTGTGTGCCATATTCTGCCAGTGTGTGCCTGCTCTGCCTGTTGAACATACGCCTGGTATTTGTTCTGGGGATTTGTTAGCATTAGAAAATGTATTATTAGGGTGCCCTAAGGTGTTTAATCATGTGCTGGGGAGGGGGTGCTGTGTTATCCGTAGGGGAGGAGGAGGCATATGGATTTAGGGGTACATCTTACTATGACTTAACTTTTTCACATATGATTGATATCCCTACAGTGAGCACCAACCATTTGTTTTTTTGTGTGCTATTAATGTGGATTGTGTGGTGTGTGGTCTTCTGGTAACATGGGTTTTGTTTAAAGTGGGTGTGGTGTAAAACAGGGAGTGGCTAACACTGGCTTCCATTTTCGGCCCTCCACCATGTAGACCAGAAAAATTCTAGCCCTCGGTACCACAGAAGTTGGACAGCACTGCTGTATATCAAAACTTGTAAAGCAAACTGTTTTCATTAGTGAATGTTAAAAATTTGGCATGCAATTCAATACATATATAATTACAATAATTACAATATGTAATTGTTTTGTGTTAATGGCCCTTCCAGTTGTGTGTAAAAATTAAATGGCATTATGATAAAGTTAAAGAAAGGGAAATAAATGACTGATGTAACATAGTAACATAGTAAGTTAGGTTGAAAAAAGACACAAGTTCATCAAGTTCAACCTTTTAACTCTATTAACCTGCCTAACTGCCAGTTGATCCAGAGGAAGGCAAAAAAAAAACATCCAAAGCCTTTCCAATTTGCCTCAAAGTTGTTCTATAATTGTATGACAGTGCAATTTTGTAGGTCATCGGTTACTGCCACTTTTGCCCTTGTATGAGTTAAAGGAACACTCAGCAACACCAAAAAATTAGTGTTTTAAAGGAATGACAATATAATGTAGTGTTGCCCTGCACTGATAAAACTGGTATGTTTGCTTCAGAAACACAACTACTGTATAGTTTATATAAACAAACTTCTGCATAGCCATGGGACAGCCATTCAAGCACATGATACACAGTAAAGAACAGATAAGACCTATAGCATACCATTGTATACTACAGAACTTATCGGTTATCTGCTGGGTATCCTGTGCCATTTTTCCTTTTTCAGCCTTGAATGGCTGCCCCCTTGGCTACATGGCAGCTTGTTTATATAAACTGTAGTAAAGTTTCTGGAGCAAACAAGAATATTATATTTTAACTAATTTAAAACACATTTTTTTGGTGTTTCTGTTCCTTTAAGATTGTAATATTGGTCTCTGTAGTCCTATTGCATATATCTATGCATGAATACAACAAACCATGTATAATGATGGCGTAAGAAATAAATTGCTGTTTTTTTATTTAAGATAACTGGCATTGGCAGAGATCCATAAGTGCTTCATTATATGTGTAGTCTGTTTGCACATGCCCAAGAGGAATGATTCAGGGCCTGCACTAGTGATGCTGCCCCTCTTTGACCCGCTGATGCCTAAGATGGCAGAAGCCCCAGAATGGCCCGTGAAATCACTACAACCGGAATATAGTATATGGACTGAGGTGATACATGTAGTAAGAGTGATACTGCATATAGAGTAGGTAACTGCAGCACCATCTATTTATCAGTACTAATGCTCCTATAAAGAGCTTATCTCTGCAGACACAGTCGGTGGGACAGCATTGTTGATCAACCACTATTGATTAATGTCAGGCAGGGAAATTAATAGGAGCGAGCCACATGAGAAATAAAATAGCCATGACAATACATCTCTGGCTTCACAATCCTTTTGGTTTCTGGAGTGACTGACCCCATCATCTGGTGACCATTTTTTTTTTAAAGGTAAGTTTTTATTAGGTTAAGTAATGAAGATATAAACAAACAAACATATCACATTATGCCAAGCCAACATTGCACTGCAGTAAATCCGACATTGGTTATAGAAGTTGTGTGGACATTACCATGTGGGTCAAGTGTAGAAGACCAGTCTGAGGGGTATATTGAGTTATGTACTCTACATTAGGCTCTCAGCCTAGGAAATTTGTATAATACTGGTCCACACCATGGGGTCCAAATTTTGACAAATTTTCTCTGTGTGCCCCGTGCTTCTGAGGTATGTGTAATTAATGGTATGGTTTTATTGACCAATTGCTTCAATGTTTTAACTGATGGGGGGGACGAGGGCCCATCCAGTGCATAGTAATATTTTTTAAAGGGGTTATTCCTTTGAGATAACTTTTAGTATGATGTAGAGATTGATATTCTGAGACAATTTGCAATTTGTTTTAATTTTTTATTATTTGTGGTTTTTGAGTTATTTAGCTTTTTATTTAGCAGTTCTTCAGTTTGCATCTTAGGGTCCAAATTACCCTAGCAACCAAGATTTGAATAAGAAACTCAAATATGAATAGGAGAGGGCCCGAATAGAAGGGTCAGTAATAAAAAGTAACAATACATTTGTAGCTTTACATAGCGTTTGTTTTTTAGAAGGGATTTGAAAGCTTCAAAGAGTCAGAAGAAAAATGCAAATAACTAACTATAAAAAAAAAAAAAAAAAGAAAACCAATTGAAAAGTTGCTTAGAATTAGCCGTTCTATAATATAAGTTACCTTAAAGGTGAACCACACCTTTAACTTGTGAACATTTTTAAATGCCAAGCTGGAGAGCTAGAAAACAAGCAAACAAAAAATATTTACAAAAATTAATACCAAAGTTTATAGAAGTGGCTAATACTTTCAGATGAAATTGTAGAGATCTCTCTTCATGGATTTAAACAGTGTATTTTATTCCAAATGCTTTCTAACTGTCCGTGTCTATTTCTTATAGTTAAATATGAATTCTGCTCCAACATTCATTCATTTCCCTCCAAAAGGGAAGTCCAAGAGAGGGGACACATATGAGCTTCAGGTTCGGGGATTTGCAGCGGAGCAACTCGCACGCTGGGTTGCAGATCGGACAGATGTCAATGTAAGTGTAGTGTGTCTCCTTGATGTAAAACTCACTTATGAAGAACAGAAAAATGGTATGATTTGCAGCAAACATGCCAAGGAGGATGGGGATCAGGTGTTCAATTGCAGTGCAATATACACTTCAACTATAGATATTCTAAATTGATCAGTGTTATTGAAATAATAATTTTGCAAAGAGGGGAGAAAAATGCTTCTTCTTTTCTTTGCGCAGATACGGGTCATAAGGCCCCCAAATTATGCAGGCCCTTTGATGCTGGGTCTGCTGTTAGCTGTGATCGGTGGCCTTGTCTATTTGAGAAGAAGTAATCTTGACTTTCTGTGTAACAAAACTGGATGGGCCTTGGCTGCTTTGGTAAGTACTTGTATCAGCTATAACAAGATCACTTCCCAAAAAAATATCTATGTAAACAAGCTTTCATGAGCTGTGTTGTTTTGTTTTTTTTAATTATTTCTCTCATATATTCCCTTGCCTATTTATCTCCTTTTGTTATTTTCCCTTTATTTGCAGAATTATTTATAAATATGACTGCTTTGTCTGTACTGCCATCCCATAAGGACAAAGCCATTCTTGAATGTGTTCACAGGCTTTTGCAACTTTAAAATGTAATGTCTGTGCATCCATTTTTGTTAAGTAGATTCAAATATTTAATTTGGCTGAACCTTTTTGTCCCAATGACTGGAATTTTTTTCTGTACACAAAGTGCCTCAGGAAAGTTCCTGATCTAGGGTCAAAATGTCCAACAAAGTAACTTGCATTTGATTTTTAGTAAATAAGCATTGCACTTAACTTTTATTGTGTACTATCATATAGAGCAGGGCTGTCCAACTGGCGGCCCACGGGCCGCATTCCCCCCCCTTATGTGGGGGGGGCATGTTTAAACCTCATTGTTAAACCTCAAATTGACACTGTAATCCCCTGTATTGTTCACACTTAAAATACCTCTATTGTTCACATTTTAAAGGCATGTACTGTTCACACCTGAGACCCAGACAGAAACTGTTCACATCTTATTCAAAATGCTAATGGGGCACCAGCACTGTGTCACTGTATGTAGTACATCTTAGACTGGTCCTGATTCCTGTCTCCTGCTCTATTCTGTCTTCCATATGCTCCCTGTGTGTGTCATACTCTGTCTGCCCTATGCTCCCTGTGTGTGTCATACTTTGGTATTTGTTCTGGGGGTTTGTTAGCATTTGAAAATTATTGTTAGTGGCCCCTAAGGTGTTTAATCATATGCTGGGGTAATGTATTAAACACAGGGGAGGAGGAGGCATATCGATTTACGGGTATGTCTTAATATGATTTAGCTTTTTTCATGTACGAGTGACATCCTTGCCAGGGCAGGCACAAGGAAATTTGGCACCCTAGGCCAGAGCTTCAATCAGTGCCCCCTGTCCTGTATTACCATTTCCCTCCTTACCATGATGGTTTTTTTAATAAAGAGAGCAGGAAAATGTACAGCACTTTTTCATTTATATTACTGCCTCCTGTACCAGCAAGCTCAGAAGCCATCCATAATACAGCCCTCCTGCAGTCATCATATTGCCCCTAATCTTTACCTGTCAGCAGCAGCCAAAAATAAATCTGATCACATCCTATTGCCTCCAAGTATTTATGTACCTGTGTCAGCGCCCAGCCCAGCAGGAACAGCAAACATATAGCCCCCAAATCTGTACCTGGCTGTGCCAGCAGGAAGCTTCACACTTTATAGTAATAGAAAGAATGTCTTGAGTTCAGTGCAACTGTGCAGGGCTGAGAGTAGCGAGAGCGAGCCACACCAAGCAGGCTGCCAGCTCTCTGCCTCTCTCTGTCATCCAACATATCGGTGACGTCATTGACACGCATGTCGCGGTGCACCGCACAGAAGGAGCTATTACTTGCCGGCAAGAGGGAGAAGGGGAACGAGATGGATTCCACCCAACTGGGTGACCATGATTACTGAATCAAATTATTAAATAAACGCTTGAAAAAACCCCGAAAGAATTAAAAAACGAAAAAGAAATCCCCTTAAAAGTGCGCCCCTCAATGATGGCGTCCTGACAGCTCTACTCTGCCAGCTCTACTCTGCCTACCCCTAGTTCCGGCCCTGATCACTGCAGTGTGCACCAACCATTTGTTTTTTTGGTGTGCTATTAATGTGGACGTGGTCTTGCGGTAACAGGGGTGTGGTTTAAAGTAGGTGTGGTCTAAAACAGGGAGTGGCTAACACTGGCTTCCGTTATCGGCCCTCCACCATGTAGATTAGAAAAATTCCGGCCCTCGGTACCATAGAAGTTGGACAGCACTGATATAGAGTAAAAGGGCATATAGCAAGTCCTCAGTCATAGTTGAATACTTATCTGAATAGAGTTTCATACTACAAAGTATCTGGATCTTTGTACACCCTTTCTCAAGCATGGTTTGGCATACATACATATGTACAATACTGGAACAATGGAGTAAAGATCCTCTCCCATTCTAAGTAACAATGCATTCCCATTCTCTTGTAGGCCCACCCACTTGCCTTTATTACCAATTTTGACCTCCAGCCTTTACTTCTTCTAATGCCCCTGACCGTGATGGTTCCTGGCCTTCAGGTAGTTTCAAGAAATTTGCAAAGAAATATCCTAGCAAAATTAACCTGATGTATTTGCTAATATTTTCCCTCAAGGAAAATCTCTCTCTCTCTCTCTCTCTATATTTTAATGGTTATTAAGTGTAACAGTGCTGCAAGCATCAGTGTGCATTTGTCATTTTGTTCCTTTTTATTGCAGTGTTTTGTCTTGGCGATGACATCAGGTCAGATGTGGAATCATATAAGAGGACCCCCTTATGCTCACAAGAATCCACATACTAATCAAGTGGTAAAATAAAAAGCTTTATACATCTGCTAGTATATTTATATAATCATTTGTGTACGCACAGCGAGTACATTTACTATCTTCTAATGTGCGTACAATACATAACTAAATTACTTGTGTAAAGGCAAAAAAAAATCTAATTTTTACTTTCTTTAATGAAAAAGAATCCTATCTCCAATATACTTTTATTCAAAAATTTGTACTGTTTTTGTAAGAAACATGACAGTATGCAGTGAAATTTCCCCTTCGTTTTACTTGCTCTGACTTCCGTAGATAGGGATGCACCGAATCCACTATTTTGGATTCAGCCGAACCACCGAATCCTTAGCCAAATACTGAACCGAATCCGAACCCTAATTTGCATATGCAAATTAGGGGTGGGAAGAGGAGAACATTTTTTACTTCCTTGTTTTGTGACAAAAAGTCATGCGATTTCCCTCCCCGCCCCTAATTTGAATATGCAAATTAGGATTTGGATTCGGTTCGGCCAGGCAGAAGGATTCGGCCGAATCCGAATCCTGCTGAAAAAGGCCAAATCATAGCCGAATCCCGTACCAAATCCTGGATTCGGTGCATCCCTAGTGGATAGGAAACTTCAGACTGTCCCTAGCTGCTCTGTAGGGAAATGATCATACTTGCAAACAGCAGGGGCAACCCCCCACCTTTCTTCCCAGCCATGCAGAACTCCAGCAGCTTTGTTTGTTTCCCTGTAGAGCAGTCAGTGACTGTGTAGAGATTTGTATTGGACGTCAGTGGTAGGAAAGCTTTTCGAAGGGTTAATAAAGGATAAGATACTAGACTTCATAGCAAATCATAATACTATGAGTTTGTGCCAGCATGGTTTTATGCATAATAGATCTTGCCAGACTAACTTAATTTCTTTTTATGAGAAGGTAAGTAGAGACCTTGATTCTGGGATGGCAGTGGATGTGATTTACTTAGACTTTGCTAAAGCATTTGATACAGTGCCACACAAAAGGTTACTGGTTAAATTAAGGAATGTTGGCCTGGAACATAGCATTTGTACCTGGATAGAGAACTGGCTAAAAGACTACAAAGAGTGGTGGTAAATGGAACATTTTCTAATTGGACCAGTGTTGTTAGTGGAGTACCGCAGGGCTCTGTACTAGGTCCCTTGCTTTTCAACTTGTTTATTAATGACCTGGAGGTGGGCATTGAAAGTACTGTTTCTATTTTTGCAGATGATACTAAATTGTGCAGAACTATAGGTTCCATGCAGGATGCTGCCACTTTGCAGAGTGATGTGTCTAAATTGGAAAACTGGGCAGCAAACTGGAAAATGAGGTTCAATGTTGATAAATGCAAGGTTATGCACTTTGGCAAAAATAATATAAATGCAAGTTATACACTAAATGGCAGTGTGTTGGGAGTTTCCTTAAATGAGAAGGATCTAGGGGTCTTTGTAGATAACACGTTGTCTAATTCTGGGCAGTGTCATTCTGTGGCTACTAAAGCAAATAAAGTTCTGTCTTGCATAAAAAAGGGCATTAACTCAAGGGATGAAAACATAATTATGCCTCTTTATAGGTCCCTGGTAAGGCCTCATCTGGAGTATGCAGTGCAGTTTTGGACTCCAGTCCTTAAGAGGGATATAGATGAGCTGGAGAGAGTGCAGAGACGTGCAACTAAATAGGTTAGATAGAGGGATGGAAGACTTAAATTATGAGGGTAGACTGTCAAGGTTGGGGTTGTTTTCTCTGTAAAAAAGGTGCTTGCGAGGGGACATGATTACACTTTACAAGTACATTAGAGGACATTATAGACAAATAGCAGGGGACCTTTTTAACCATAAAGTGGATCACCGTACAAGAGGCCACCCCTTTAAACTAGAAGAAAAGAACTTTCATTTGAAGCAACGTAGGGGGTTCTTCACAGTCAGGACAGTGAGGTTGTGGAATGCACTGCCGGGAGATTTTGTGATTGCTGATTCAGTTAATGCCTTTAAGAATGGCTTGGATGATTTTTTGGACAGACATAATATCAAAGGCTATTGTGATACTAAGCTCTAAAGTTAGTATAGGTATGGGTATATAGAATTTAATTAAAAGTAGGGAGGGGTGTGAGTATGGATGCTGGGTTTTCATTTGGAGGGGTTGAACTTGATGGACTTTCAACCCATTTTAACTATGTAACATGACCGCACAGGACCCAGTGCAGTCTGTATATTCTGATTATTAATCAGTCTTGCTGTATTGGCTTCTGGCAGATATTTTCTCTACTTGGCCCTCCTGTCAGTGAAAAGGTGTGGGTTAATGTCAATCTCATCTCTGGAGGCAGAACAGAAGAATAAGACTCTTGACCCCCTCCCCTAGTATATAAGCTCTGGCTCCACCTCCCCTTGCCAGTTCTTTGTTCTGCCTCAGAGATGAAGGACAGAAAAGTTGTTTTCTTACTTATTTTCTTTTTCTTAGCTTCCGAGTTTTACCTTCAAGGATGGGGACATGCTGAGCTGTCTCCTAACGTATGGTGACTTCACGCCTTGCAGTGCGTTGTGCAGCAAGTGGAATCACTTGAAGCACACTGCATGCAGCAGTTATTCATCAAGTTATGGGGACATGCTGAGCTGTCTCCCAACGTATGGTGACTTTCCCTCCTTGCAGTGCGTCAGCCCTGGATTCTGCACAAAGAACAGAAAGCATCCAGACTCGGAGGACAGTAATTCCCTCCTTGCTTAGTTTACAGCAAGTGGAATATGTGCTCACCATTCTGTTGGTAGGCCTAATACCGTTCAGCAGCACTTGTATTAGAGTAAAACGTATGCTGAGCTACCTATGATTACACCCAATGGCCAACACTTCTGTGTAACATAAGGTGAGGGTAAACAGAACTACAGTTTCTTACACTCCCTCCCTTACCTTTTAAGGCGACCAGTGTGGTACTTGCTGTTTGGCACCCTTTCTCACGGAGCTTTTGGCGCCATTCGCACGCATGCGCGACGACGCTGGTGTGCGTATGCACGGCAACGATGGCACGCATAAGTGCTGTTAGGAGCGCAGCCAGGTCTAGGGGTAGGCAGAAGAGGTAGCTGCCCAGCGCTCCTCAATCGTTGCGCCCTAGGCAGCTGCCTCTTCTGCCTACCCCTTGTTCCGGCCCTGCACAAAGCACAGGAGCCTCATATGACCTTTTAACTGTTAAACCCAACAATCATTTCTCACTAATACTGCTTGATCTCTCAGCCACATTTGACACTGTAGATCACCTCTCCTCCTCCAGTACCTCCATTCGCTTGTCCTTCGTGACACAGCCCTGTCCTGGTTCTCTTCTTACATCACCAATCGTTCCTTCAGTTTCTCCTACAACTGAGTAGCATATTCTACCTCTTTCTGTTAGTGTTCCTCAAGGCTCTGTCCTGGGACCATTACTATTCTCCCTTCGGCAAATTAATCAATTCGCATGGTTTCCACTACCACCTCTATGCTCTATGCTGACGATACTCAGATCTATTTCTCATCTCCTGATCTCAACCCTGAACTCCTAACTTGCGTCTCCTCCTGCCTGTCCGCTATCTCTACCTGGATGTCGCAACGCTACCTTAAATTAAACCTCTCTAAAACTGAAATGGTTCTCTTTCCTCCAACTAACACCAGTAACATCCTGGAAGTATCCATCATAGTTAACAATTCCACTAACACCCCTGGTGCCTTGGGGTTATCCTAGATTCTGCCCTGCCATTCACTCCTCATATCCAGTCACTTATTAAATCATGTCACTTCCACCTAAGGAACATATCCAAAATTACGATCATTTATCACCCAAGATGCTGCCAAAATTCTTATTCACTCTCTCATCATATCACGTCTAGACTACTGTAACTCTCTTTTAATTGGCCTTCCCCTCCAGAGACTGTCACTTCTCCAATCCATAATGAACATTGCTGCGAGGCTCATACACCTCAGCAACCGCTCCTCCTCTGTCACGCCATTCTGTCAATCCCTGCACTGGCTTCCGTTACCTTTCAGAATCAAATTCAAATTAATGACCCTGACTTTCAAAGCACTTCATAACTCTGCCCCACCCTACACCTCTGAACTCATCTCTATATACTCACCCAACCACTTACTACGCTCCTCTACTGACCTGCTACTCAACTCTTCCCTCATTACCTCCTCAAATGCTCACATTCAACAGCAGGGTACTACATAGAAATTACTGATCCTTTCGATCCCCCTCCTTTTATAATTCCAATGCTGACCAGGGATCACAGAGAAGTAGGCCAACAAGCATCCCAAGTAGGTCGTCTGACATGGTTCCTTTCCTACTGGGAGACCCATGTCACAGACCAATGGGTACTGCAAATCATCCAATTCGGATACAAAATTCCCTTCTCAGCCCCCCCTCCAAAACAATTTGTTCTGCCTATGCCCTCCACAGGAAAAAGGAAGGCATTAGATCTAGCAATCTCTTCTCTACTACAAGCAGGAGTCATTGCTCCAGTTCCGGAACTTCAAAAGTTTTGAGGCTTCTGCTCCACCCTCTTTCTGGTGTGAAAAAAAAGGAAGGCTCCTTCAGACCAGTCCTCAACCTAAAAAAGTTTGACAAATTTGTTGCCAACCACAAGTTCAACATGGAGTCTGTGCGTTCCACCATAGCCTTCATGGAAGCCGACAATTTCATGACGTCAATCGACCTGCAGGATGCTTACCTGCACATACCAATTCATCCTAAGTCACAACCATTCCTGAGATTTGCTGTCAGAGACCAGCACTTCCAGTTCACAACACTTTGGATTTTGGCCTCTGCACGGCTCCAAGGGTATTTACAAAGGTCTTGGCACCAATTATGGCATACCTGCGACGAACTGAAGTTCATATTCTACCATATCTGGATGATTTACTCCTGAGAGCTCAGTCTGTAATGCAAGCAACAGCCGATACAGAGACCTGTATACAGGTCCTGCAACAGCACGGCTGGTTAATAAACCAAAGCAAGAGCTTCCTCATTCCGTCACAAAGAATTGAATTGAAACTAATGTTTGACTTCAATCAACAAATAGTCCAACTCACACACGACAAAATACAAACCTTGATCAGCAGTACTCGGTCCTTCCTCTACAAGGACAGGGTATCAGCAGCAGATTACCCCCAACTACTAGGCTACATGGTAGAAGCACTAGAAGCGATACCTTATGCAAGGTTTCACATGCAACCCTTACAATGCAACTTCCTTCAACACTGGAACAAAAATCACCAGGATTTTCAGCAGATCATTCCCCTGCTCCCCACAACCAGAGAGTGCTTGTCCTAGTGGACAATGCGCACCCATTTGTCCCAGGGCAGAAGCTGGGCTCAACTATGGTGATAGTTACAACCGACGCCAGACCATGACCAGACAATGCCACGGCTGTTGCTTATGTCAACAAGCAGGGAGGCACATGGAGCAGCCTAGCTATGCAGGACTTAGCAAAGGTGATGTCATGGGCAGAAAACATGGTTCCAGCCATATCTGCAGTATTCATTCCCGGAGTCTGGAACTGGGAAGCGGACTTCCTCAGCAGACAGACAATTGACCAAGGGGAATGGGCCCTACATGACAAGGTATTCGCACAACTAGCACAAAGATGGGGCCTACCGGACATAGATATCTTAGCGTCCAGGCACAATTTCAAACTTTCAGGACCAGAGACCCGGGAGCGCATACACAGATGCACTGGTAATTCCATGGACTTTCAACAAAGTGTATGCATTCCCACCACTGGCGATCCTTCCCAGGATAATTGCCAAGATAATACAGGAACAGACCACGACCATTCTCATTGCGCCCGACTGGCCGAACAGACTATGGTACACGGACTTCGTCAATATGTCAATGTCCAGACCTTGGCGAGTACTTCTATGACTGGACCTCCTCATTCAGAGTCCAGCCAGACACCACAACCTGGCCATGCTCAATTTGACGGCCTGGTTCTTGAGACCCTATTATTATCACAAAGTGGTTTTCCACCATCAGCCATAAACATCCTGCTCCAGGCTCGGAATCCATCCACCACAAAAGCATACCACAAGGTATGGTATACATTTCCTACCTGGTGTTCAGCCAAATAGTATGGACGGACAGAACAACTCGGGTAATCACAGAATTCCTTACAGATGGCTTCACTAGAGGCCTTGCACTGAACACACTAAGGTCTCGGATTTCGGCTGTATCAGCACTTTCAAATATCCGGTGGGCAGAAGACTCCACTATACAGCGCTTTTGTACATGCCAGACCACCTTTTTTTCTTGCAAAGAACCATGGTTTGTTATGCATCAGGATAGTCGTCCTCAGAATGGTACCGGGGGGAGTTAGTCTTACCATCCCTTTGCCCAAACCCAGTGAATGATATAGAAAAACAGTTACACAAACTAGATGTGGTGAGAACAATTTGCACCTATTTAAAACGGACTGTAGTCTTATGGAAATCAGACTCTCTGTTGATATCATACTCCACAACTTACAAAGGTCAAGGAGTTTCCAAAAGAACCATTGATAGATGGTTTAGTAGACACAATCAATCTTGCTTATGACATCAACAAAACACCAAAGCCATTCCAAATCAAGGCTCACTCTGCGCAAAGTACTTCATGGGCCTTACATAACTTGGCTACACCTGAACAAATATGCAAGGCAGCCACTTGTCCCAACACTTTTATAAAGTTTTATAAACTACGTGTTTTTGCTTCAACTTCGGCTGTGTTTGGCTGCAAGGTATTACAGGTTAAAGACTACACAGTAACAGTATTCTTTCAGTATCTTAGTAAAAATTGCACTTTTTTTTAATGCATTATACAGTAAACTTAACACTTAAATGTTACAACAAGTTTCTATTATTACCCACTCTAAATTACGGGACAGCTTTTGGAGGTCCCCACATGTTTGCACTGACAGGAGGGCCGACTAGAGAAAAAGGGATTTTATACTTACTGGAAAATCCTTTTCTAGTAGGCATGAACTGTCAGTGCAATAAGTCATACCCAGGCTGATTTTAGTATGGGTCTGTGGACACAAAATTTCTATGTTACTAACCGACCTTACTTCCTACTTTCCTGAGATACTCCACCTCATTTAAGCTTTACAAATGAACTGGCAAGGGGAGGTGGAGCCAGAGCTTATACACTAGGGGAGGGGGGTCAAGAGTCTTATTCTTCTGTCCTGCCTCCAGAGATGAGATTGACATTAACCCACAACTTTGCACTGACAGATTGGGCCTACTAGAAAAGAATTTTCCAGTAAGTATAAAATCCCTTTATTTGACTTGTGCTGTTTTTGATAATTTAGGACGATCCCTAAGCAGCAGTCCAGACCACACTGAGCATGTGCATAGTCTTTGTCTTGCAAAGATGTTTAACAAAGTTACAAGATGGTGACCCCCTTTAAAAGCATAGATTGTTTGTTTTATTAGGCTTCTGGTGCAGTAAGTTCATGTTTAATATAGAAAATACAACATTCTAGCATTATTATATTTTAGACTTTAGTTCCCCTTTAATCTTTCCCATCTGTTTTTTTGCAGAACTACATCCATGGAAGCAGTCAAGCACAGTTTGTGGCAGAAACACACATTGTACTATTATTCAGTATCCTTTTTTTTTTGTACTATACAAGTGGGGGATAGATCATACATATCTCTTTCCTCCACACAAATCTCTTTCCTCCACTCAAAGAGGTTTCCATGGCCCCTCACCCTCCTCCACTCCAGGAGGTCTTTAGGAGGAAGCACACCTCCCTTTTAACGACAGCTCACCTGCAGTCTAATTAGTTAGCTACCTTTACCTGGGCAGCTGAACACACTTAATGGAGCATGAAATGGAAGGCCCACCCTGCTCTTCTCTATTCAATCCAGAGATCCATTATCTAGCTTTTCCTAAGCCGGTACATCAATTCAGCAATGCTTTCTGCAGAAACACACACTCTTTCCCTGGAGTTTTTATATTCACCAGTCTAACAATGGAGAAATACACATAATATTGTGCCCTTTTCACGCAAATATCTTACATACCTTGTATACAGTACTGGTTTCCTTGGTGTTCCCTGACAGTACATTTTATAGGCAGCTTCATAACCACAGAGGGTTAGTCAGAATGATATGCTTACACCTGTTACCATGTTTTCCAAAGGGATTGCAAAAAAAAAAAAAAAAAAAGAGAATCCGAAGCAGAATAAGCTTCACAAGATCTGATATAAATAATATATAAAATATAACTAATTTAACAAATTACAATTTACTTTTGGAGGCCATTGAATTTATGGCACAGTAACCTCCTACCACCAGAGATCATTTCTATTATATTAAGTTCAGCCACGGAAAGATTTCAACCCCTTGATACCAGCAATACAGACTTAATGACCTAGAGAAGAAGTAGAGCTGATAGAAGTCAAGCAAAATTAATATAGTTCTCTGCTGCTCTTGTAGAATTACTGTAGCCAGGCAAGAATAATTATGACCGTAAGCAATAAGGCAGCAGCAAAGAATAGGAGAGGGAGTGGTGATTCCTACTTAAAATTTGAGTTGATTACTGTTGTGCGCAGGATCAGCAGAAGAAGCAGGAGGAGGAGGGTTAGCAGAGCAACTGGAGGGCAATCAAGGGTTAGTTCAGCAGATAGATTCTGGCAGGGACACACTCTAAATTCAGATACGGTGCTTGTTTATGCCTTTCAAAAATTAATTGCATAGAGGAACTAGTGGAATTGTGCATTTGGGAGGTTTATGTCAATATTCAGAAGTTTCCTAAAACCACCTAACTTTAGTACAGATTTGCACTCTTTTGAAGTAGATTGATTTTGTCAGAATGTATACTTTCTAGTTTCTACTTTTTTTTGTAATCTGTATTTCCCTCGTGGGTTTTTTTCTAAATAAGTCAGGAATTTCCATAAAAATGTGTATTTGGTATCTGAAAATGTGTATTTTGGATGTGCATATAATAAAGTATGTTTCTTTATTTCTCTATTATTATTTTAGGTATTTAGAGTCCTATATCTTGTTACAGAATTGGAGTGCCGTCTGGCATTTGATGCATATCAAATGGGAAACTTGTCTGGTGCTGAAAGGGTTGAATGAAACTGTAAACTAGTTGTAGTTAATTCAAGAACCAATATAGCTTGTTTGCACCATAACTCTTTCTATAGATGGTGCTGTGACCTTGGGTATGGTTCTCCTGCATGAAGCTGCCACATCAGACTTGGATGTTGGAAAACGGAAAAGTGAGTAATTACATTTTTTTTTTTACTCTTTTACTAATATTTTATGGTAACTGGTATAAGATGTCCTTGACATGCTAAAAGAGAGGATTTAAAACAGTCCTATGTTTTGTTTTATTTTTAATATATGCTTTCACTGCCCCTGTGTAGTCTAGAGAGTAGTTTACCAGTTTACAGTAGAATGCTCATCAAGTATTTCAAGGGACCAGAAAAAATGGTGTAAAATCAGGGAAATGTATCATGCAATATATAAAAATTATCTATACAGGTATGTTACAATGTTGGGGAAGACTCTTCAGTCTGGGCATGATAGTCTAAGGCAGAATATTCCTTTAAAGTTAAACCTAAGATTTACTAAGGTTCGAATGGTAAATTTGAATTAGAATTTTCGAATATTTTTTTTTGGTCAAAACTCACAATTTGAACAATTCGAATGTAAATCCAAATGTGAGATTTATCACAACTCGACCATGGAGTTCTTGTAGAAATCAGTGGCAGAGGTCAACTGAACCATTTGAAGATGTTAAAAGGCTTCCTGACATTCAAGTTTTTTTAGGAGGGAAAACGCTATTCGATTAGAAGTTTCGGGTCGTTGCTATTCGAATGAATGTTAGACGTTCACGTTTTTTCATAAATAATCTCACATTCAAGTTGAGTACATTCAAATTTTTTAGTTAAGTTTCACATAACTAAGTTTTGGGGCATCTCTAGGAAACTGCAGGCAGAGTTTCAGCTGGCTATGCAGCTTATATTTTGTTTAGAGCTGTGAGCAGACATAGAAGTGGCACAGTCTTAGAGGTTGTTCACCTTCAAATTAACTTTTAGTATTATGTAGAGGGTGATATTCTGAGACAATTTTCTATTGGTTTTCAATTTTTATTATTTATGGTTTCTGAGTTATTTAGCTTTTTATTCAGCAGCTCTTTGCTAGGGTCCACATTTCCCTAGCAACCATGGTCTGATTTAAATAAGAGACTGGAATATGAATAGGAGAGGACCTGCATAGATAGATGAGTATTAAAAAGTAGCAATAACAATAAATGTATAGCTTTACAGAGCATTTGTTTTTAGATGATGAAAGCTGAGAAGAAGCCAAAGAAAAAGGCAAATAACTAAAAAAAATAATAATAATGAAGACCAATTGAAAAGTTGTTTAGAATTGTATATTCTATAAACATACTAAAAGTTAATTTAAAGGTGAACCACCCCTTTAAGAATTGGCCCGGCACCAAACATGCATGTTTCCTGAATTCTATTCACTGCATATTTACTGCATTTTATAGAACTTGGAATTTTACATTTAGTATATAAGCTGTTATATGAAATGTGATATATGCTTATCAAAGTTTGTGAAACAAATCTGTCTCTGGAATTCATATTTCTGTAAAGCTTATCTGGTTTTCATTATTGCTAAACTGAGTACACTGTGTTATTCTTTTAACAGTAATGTGTATAGCCGGCATAACCCTTGTGGTTATCTTCTTCAGCTGGCTGCTATCAGTCTTCAGATCTAAATACCATGGCTATCCATACAGGTACTGTTCCTATTGCTTTCAATCCCCAATCAGGTTGAATCTGGATGTATTAATTGATGACCAATCAGATTTTATTAAACAACTTTTCTTGAATTTAATTGTACTTTATAGCCACAATAATCCCATAACCTATGAATGTCAAATGCTTGAATATGCAAGCCTATACTCTACATATAGGGGCATATTTATCAAGGGTCGAATTTGTTTTTCGAGTTTTTTGGCCGAATAGGTCTGTTTTCGGCAGAATTCGACTCAAACTAATAGCAAATTAGATTGAATTCGAATTAAAGTTTTTCCCAAAAAGTCCACCAATTGACTCCAAATGGGTTCTAGGAGGTCCCCCCCATAGGCTAAAACATCAGTTCAGCAGGTTTTAGATGGTGAATGGTCGAAGTCAAATTTTTAAAGAGACAGTACATGATATATTTCAATATTTGAATTTTCTGGGTTTTTTTCAAATTCTAATCAAATTTGGACTATTCCCAAGTCGAAGTAGCTCGAAATTTGAATTTTTTGAATTCGAAAATTCACCTCGACCGTTGATAAATCTGCCCCATACACCTCTGCTGCAGACGTGAATTATTTATGTAGTCAGGTACTTATAGGTAAATTCGTTTTTTTTTATTGCTTCATTATCCATCGTCGTATATTAATATATACAGGTGCTGAGCAAAAAAACAAGGACCAAACCAATAAAAATAATAAGCAGTAGTGTCTTTGTTTTGCATAACTATGTGTTAATACATGGACCAATTATAAAACTTAGCCCTAATTGAACAAATTGTAAGGAAAAAATAATTACATTTGTAGCCAGATCAAATAGCAATTTACCAATTAACTTCCCTTGACTGAAGCAAGGACACATTCAAAAGGTAAACTTAGAAAGGTATAATGTAAGCATGTTTGTTATTTAACACAGATGCTTAATATACTGTATGTAATTGTATTTATTTAGTGCCATAAGTATACACAAGGGTACAGTTATTATAAAGTAGACAGTGAAAATAAATAAATAAGTGCTAGGATTTTCAGTATATGGCAGGAATAAGTTGCCTGCCCCAAAACACTAACAATATATTATGATTGAACTAGAAATAGTAACTTTGTATAAATGCCAAGGGTTCCCTTTACCTGCTATCTGGTTGTTAGAGACTTGAGTCTAGCAACTAAGTTGTGATTCACACAAAAGACTAACACAGGAATTGAGTAAAATTGTACATATTAAAAATATGAAATCTGTTTTTTGGTTCCACTGGTTACTGGATCAATGGTGCCAGAAACCTGCTTTGCTTATATGAATTGAGCCAGAAAAACATGAAAACTGAGATTTATTGCAAGGTTGCTTAGATTGTATGTATTGTTATCTAGGGAAGTGGTATAAGAATATATTTGGTAAAATATATAGAAAAACAGGGAAAGTGTAAAATCTTAGTAAGCGTAGTAGTCAATTAAAAGTCGAAGTGAACCTTTGCTTGAATTTGTAAGAAAAAAATGCAGCTGTTTAATGGATTCTTTTCACATGGATTAGTGCACAGACTTGATGCAGAAAACACAATCTTTTAGAGTACACAGGGCAAATTCTCAGCTTGCAAAGTGCCTCAATGCAACAAAACAGTCTGATGCATGGTGCCTTATGTATGATAGATAGTTGGACTTTGTTCTCCTTTATGCCTATTTTTGAAAAGTGCCAACTGTCATGTTACACATGCATAATTTGTTTCATGGTTGCTTTTCTTGTTTTGTTCCATCTCCCCTCCTGTTGACCCCTCTGATCTGTCTGTTTGGTTTACTCCACTGGTCCAGTAGTTTATGCTAGGCTCCATTTTGAACTACATGTATATTGCTAGAGTGGATCACATTATAATCTTTTGACCTATCCGGATGTTCACAGTTTTCAAATAAACTACTCAACGATCTTCAAGGTGCCATTCTGATTGAGTTCAACTGTCTGCTAAAATTCCTGAGGTTGTAAATTATTGCTATTTCAAGACAACTTGATAAGTTAGAAATCACACTTTTAATGCTTAGGAAGGGAGGCAGAACACCTACCCAGAATATTTCTACCCCTCCTAAACTGCATCTAATGCTCCCCCCTGCAGCTGCCCCCTTGCCCTATACCTAAACCAAAACTGGGAACAAAGAGTAGCACAGTTTAACCGCCTACATGTTTAGCCATGTCACGTGCAACGCTGATCGTCAAAACCGAACATGCAGTTTAGACAACAAGTCCCAGTTAGTTTCCAGTGTGCATGTTCCGTATGCAATGAACTCCTGAAAGCCTGCATACTCTGCTTAGGTATGGGGCAAGGCAGGGCTGCATGGGTAATTTTATGCACTATGGAAGAGGACCCTTTTCAGTTTTGTTCTCCTTTTAAGGATATTATTTAGTACAATGTAAGAAGCAAAAAAAAAAATGCAGTTACTAAACCATTTCCTTCGTACACTGACTTATCATGCTGCAGGAAAATGAGTTTTGGGCATCATCTGCCTCTTGTGTTGCCTTTTTTTTTTGTTTTTTAACCCAATATTTCTGCAAAATGCTCACCTAATGTTCAGTTAAAGTCTGTTAAGTGATATTAGAGCCTAGTTGTAGAAATGGCAGAACAAGACATATCTAGTTGTGGAATGGTAATATAACATCTATTCAGCTTTATACAAAACACTTCATTTGGATGAAATTTGGGTTTCTTGCTTTGCCGTGTTTCTAACACCGTTTTTTTTTTTTTTTTTTTTTTTTTTTTTTTTTAAGTTTTCTCATGACATAGAAGAATCTTCTGCCAGTCAAGCCACATCTACAATTCACTCTCTACATAAACCTTCGGCTGATAGACTGCATCATATCGAGTTACACTTTGGAAAGTGACACCTTCTCCAGCAAATGATATTCTGTGTAAGATGACACTGTATTGGTAACGACAAACCAAAGAAGACCTACGGTGCCTTGGTAAAATTCAGCCAGAGGTGTTTTGTTTTAATATAGTTTCGTTTTTCTTTTGTTTTCTTTAACCATAAGGCTACATCATTACTTTTTATTAAATTCTCTTAACTTTTTTTTTGACAATTTTTTACAGAATGTTTTAGCACAGATGTGAGTTCATTTTGACAATAATCGTGCATAATGAGATTTTTCATCAGTTCATTTTGTGTTGCACATATCTCTATGCCTAGCTACTTCACAACTAATTTGATAAAGGTATGGTGTATTCTCTGGAAACAGAGTACTTATGCAGACTTCTGCTTGACCTACACATTGATTTATCTTGTCTTGTTGTGGAAGAAACAAAATAGGTACTGTTTTTGTCTTAACTGTATATAATTTTGCATCTGTTTTTCGTCATAAGTGCAAATGCAAAATACAAAGCACAACTAGATTTGTCTAAAATCACTCACAACTGTGCAATGCCAATTATATTTATATGGCAGTAGAAAATTAGCTAGTTTCTGTGTTTTTTTATTTTCAAGAATCCGTGTTTTACTTTGAAAGGTTACAACTTAAACTTTGTAACTAAGTAGTAAAAATCTATTTGCAGTAGTCTCATCCATTTTTGTTACAAATAAAAAATGCAGCACAGAAGGATGCATTAAAATCACCTACTGGTACCAAATGCACTTTTTTTGCAATTGAGTCATGTCTGTACACTGTTCCTATGCAGTAAAAGTAGATCTACTTCCCTTCTAGGAGTTCTCTCGTAAGGCTAAATACAGAAGCAACTGACTTCTTAAAAACCAACAATGTGCCTGAATATATTCAACTCTCTTGAAGTTAATTATGTGTGGTATAATAACTTGTTACTGGAAATACCCATTAACTAGACATTCAAAGTGCCTTGTGAATTCATGCAGTTCCGCCTCCAAGGGATTTGAGTTTCTGTAATTTGAAGAAGCTGTTTTATTGACTTGTTTATTATAGACAATTTTCAATAAAATATTTTACTCTGAACCTCTGTGGAAGTCTCTGTTTTTAAATACCATGCTTAAGAAGGAATTCATGTTTTTTGGCACGTAGCAAAATGAAAAGACACTTACTATGGCTTTTTTTTTTTTTTACCTGATGCCCTGCAACATTTGCCAATATTGCTAGGATTTCCTGTCCTGAGCAACTGCTTACAGTAAGATTTAGATTGTATAATGCAAAGGTTAGAACTGCACTACAAGTAGACTTGGAGATATTTCTACAAACAATACTTCAACAATATATAATAGTGCTGCATGTTACATGGAAAGACCACAGTTCTTACCACATTCAAATTTAAACACAAGCTTTGTAAATTCCCACACTGTCCTTATAATTCTCCTCTATATGTCAGGCAAATCACTCTTCAAATGGGAACCTCGTGGAAATGGAAGATACAAAAAGGCACACAATAGTATGTGTTTTTAAAAATGTTGCAGTTCTACACTTTGTTTCTATTGTGCTCACCTTTAGTTCGTGTATTTCAGACACACTATATAGTTTACTATCTCCAGCTCTCATCTGTAGCTCATGTCACAGATCTCTCTCCCCTCTCCTTGATCTCTCCAGCATTGTCAGAGGAATGTTTGGGATATGGCCTCCAGATTCTTGTTTGCCGATCTCCTGCTCTCTTTTGCAGCTCCTGTCACGTATCTCTCTCCCCTCCTCTTGTTCTCTTCGCCGCTTCTGGTCAGTGGAGTGAATGCACAATAGTGTGTATTGCTAAGCACATTAATCACAATAATTGCTTTGGATATACTCACACATTTCTTGTCTGAATCAAGCCTTCCAACATATCCTTTGTGCTGTTCTCCGCTAATCTTCCTTTTGATCACCTGTGTTCCCTCCTTTCTCCTTTACGATAATCCAGCACGCTGCAACTGTAGAATCAGGGGGAGGAGGGGATTGCTTCTTGCGAATATTAAATAAATAAATTTTTATTTCTCAAGATAGTTATAATTCCAACATGTTTCGTGTGCTATACACACTTCCTCAGGGGTGCTAATCCACCAACCCATGTCTTGAATGATTTAAACGTTCAGTGACATCATAGCCTATTAAGTATATATCATGTATATCAATTTTAAAACACATTATACAAAGATTAAAAATAATTTAAAAGAACTCATTTTAAAAAAACAATTCAATTCTATCTCAATATTATATTTTTCTGTAAATTATATAGTGAATAAAGTACCCACTATTGTAAAATATAAGGACAGGTCATGGAACGCCAAGTTGACTAACACCCTCATTTTTCAATGGGGGTTCTTTCTTTATCATAGTAAACACGTTGCAGTGAGTCATGACAGAAATTACATCACTAAGCTCCAACTATAACTGATGACATCACTGACCGCACCTTTTATAAAGATATAATTTACAAGATATTGATGGCTCTGGTTTATTAGATAATTATAAACAATGCTTGGCAATGTCATCAGTTATAATAGTTACATAGTTACATAGTTAAATTGGGTTGAAAAAAGACAAAGTCCATCAAGTTCAACCCCTCCAAATGAAAACCCAGCATCCATACATACACCCCTCTCTACTTTTAATTAAGTTCTATATACCCAAACCTATACTAACTATAGAGCTTAGTATCACAATAGCCTTTGATATTATATCTGTCCAAAAAATCATCCAAGCCATTCTTAAAGGCATTAACTGAATCAGCGATCACAACATCACCCGGCAGTGCATTCCACAACCTCACTGTCCTGACTGTGAAGAACCCCCTACGTTGCTTCAAATGAAAGTTCTTTTCTTCTAGTCTAAAGGGGTGGCCTCTGGTACGGTGATCCACTTTATGGGTAAAAAGGTCCCCTGCCATTTGTCTATAATGTCCTCTAATGTACTTGTAAAGTGTAATCATGTCCCCTCGCAAGCGCCTTTTTTCCAGAGAAAACAACCCCAACCTTGACAGTCTACCCTCATAATTTAAGTCTTCCGTCCCTCTAACCAATTTAGTTGCACGTCTCTCCAGCTCATTTATATCCCTCTTAAAGGAACAGTAACACCAAAAACTGAAAGTGTAATGAAAATATCATGTAGTGTTGCCCTGCACTGGTAAAAGTGATCTGTTTGCTTCAGAAACACTAGTATAGTTCATATAAACAAGCTGTCGAGTAGCAATGGCGGAAATTGAAAAACGGCTATATGGCACAGGTTAAATAGTGGATAACAGATAACAACATTATGTTCTACAGATCTTATCTGCTATCTGCTGCGTAACTTGAGCCTTTTCTCCTTTGAATAGCTGCCCCCATGGCTATACAGCAGCTTATTTATATAAACAATAGTAGAGTTTCTGAAGCAAACACAGCAGTTTTACTAGTGCAGGGCAACACTGCATTATATTTTTATTACTTTAAAACAACTTAATTTTTTGATGTTACTGGTCCTTTAAGGACTGGAGTCCAAAACTGCACTGCATACTCCAGGTGAGGCCTTACCAGGGACCTATAAAGAGGCATAATTATGTTTTCATCCCTTTAGTTAATGCCCTTTTTTATGCAAGACAGAACTTTATTTGCTTTAGTAGCCACAGAATGACACTGCCCAGAATTAGACAACGTGTTATCTACAAAGACCCCTAGATCCTTCTCATTTAAGGAAACGCCCAACACACTGCCATTTAGTGTATAACTTGCATTTATATTATTTTTGCCAAAGTGCATAACCTTGCATTTATCAACATTGAACCTCATTTTCCAGTTTTCTGCACAGTTTTCCAGTTTAGACAAATCACTCTGCAAAATGGCAGCATCCTGCATGGAACCTATAGTTCTGCACATTTTAGTATCATCTGCAAAAATAGAAACAGTACTTTCAATGCCCACCTCCAGGTCATTAATAAACAAGTTGAAAAGCAAGGGACCTAGTACAGAGCCCTGCGGTACTCCACTAACAACACTGGTCCAATTAGAAAATGTTCCATTTACCACCACTCTTTGTAGTCTATATTTTAGCCAGTTCTCTATCCAGGTACAAATACTATGTTCCAGGCCAACATTCCTTAATTTAACCAGTAATCTTTTGTGTGGCACTGTATCAAATGCTTTAGCAAAATCTAAGTAAATCACATCCACTGCCATCTCAGAATCGAGGTCTCTACTTACATTCTCATAAAAAGAAATTAAGTTAGTCTGGCAAGATCTATTACGCATAAAACCATGCTGGCACAAACTCATAGTATTATGATTTGCTATGAAGTCCAGTATCTTATCCTTTATTAACCCTTTGAAAAGCTTTCCTACCACTGACGTCAGACTAACTGGCCTATAGTTTTGAGGCTGAGAACGGGATCCTTTTTGAATAGAGGCACCACATTAGCAATTCGCCAGTCTCTCGGCACTATGCCAGATCTCAATGAATCCTGAAAAATTAAGTAAAGAGGTTTGGCAATCACAGAGCTAAGCTCGCTAATTACCCTGGGATGAATACCATCTGGCGCTGGACCTTTGTTAATCTTAACATGTTCTAGTCTCTTTTGAATTTCTTCATGTGTGAACCATGCATCATTAGTTGTATTACTAGAATTGGGACTGTTAAGAAGGAAACCTTCACTTACTGATTCCTCATTTGTGTAGACAGATGAAAAATATGAGTTCAGAATCTGCGCTTTTATTTTGTTTTCATCAACCAGCTGACCCCCCTCTGATAGTAAGGGTCCCACCCCTTCCTGCTTCATTTTTTTACTATTAACATATTTAAAAAATAATTTTGGATTTTTTTTACTGCTTGCTGCAATATCCTTTTCTATAGCAATTTCAGCTTGCCTTATAGCTTCTTTGCATGATTTATTGGCCTCCTTGTACCTTATAAATGTTTCGGCTGTACCAGCTAACTTGAAAGCCTTAAAAGCACGTCTTTTCTTACCTACCTCAACACCAACGCTTCTATTGAACCAAAAAGGTTTTGCTTTGCAACGACGTTCCTTGCTTACAAGTGGAATATACTGACAAGTATATTTATTAAGCAGCATTTTAAAGACTTCCCATTTTTGTTCTGTGTTTAACCCTGAGAAAAGCATTTCCCACTTAATATGTTGCAGAGATGCCCTTATACTGTCAAAGTTTGCACGTCTGAAATTAAGTGTTTTAGTTACTCCCTTATAGAATTGCTTCTGCAACAGAATCTCAAAGGAGACCATGTTATGATCACTATTCCCTAAATGCTCACCCACACAAATGTTAGAGATGAGTTCAGTATTGTTAGTTATTACAAGGTCCAAAAGAGAGTTATTCCTAGTAGGTTCTTGAACGAGCTGGAATAAAAAGTTGTCATTCAGCATATTTACAAACCTACTAGCTTTTTCTGTCTTAGCAACCCCATTACCCCAGTCAATGTCTGGATAATTGAAGTCACCCATAGCAACAACTTGACCCAGCTGTGAAGCCGCTTGTATCTGCAAGAGTAGCTGGGCTTCATACTCGACACTTATACGAGGTGGTTTATAGCATACACCAATGATAATTCTTTTTGTTACCTTTTGCCCAGTCAAAAGGTGCTTTGTGATGTCATTACTGTCACATGACTCAAACTTGTGAATTCTAATAATATTAATAATAATGTGCCCTCTTTAGTAAACTATAAAGGATATTAGAGGTCACATTGAAGTTCCAAGGCCTGGAACTTCGACCTTGTGCTTTTATATCGTCATGGAACTCTTGGTAAATATTATATATGAAAGGTGATGACAATAATATATGTATTACAACTATAAATTAAGCTGCCAAAGATACATACTTAAATACTGTGATATGCAATTTGGGAGCCATAAGTACTTTGTTTAAACTGCAATAGCAACTTAGCAAGGCTATGGCAATTTTACTTGTTACTATGCAGTTTCTGCTAGTCACCATACAAAGCTCATTCTCACCAAATAACCCATGATAATGAAGAAGAGCAGCACTGCCTTGGTTTTAAATGTGGCTTATAGCTGGCCACTCAGCAACCAGTTTGTGTCTAGCAACAAATTCTGCCTCCTTAAAGGGATACTGTCATGGGAAAAAAAAAAATCCAAAATAAATCAGTTAATAGTGCTGCTCCAGCAGAATTCTGCACTGAAATCCATTTCTCAAAAAAAAAAAAAAAGATTTTTTTATATTCAATTTTGAAATCTGACATGGGGCTAGACATATTGTCAATTTCCCAGCTGCCCAAAGTCATGTAACTTGTGCTCCGATAAACTTCAATCACTCTTTACTGCAAGTTGGAGTGATATCACCCCCTCTCTTCCCCCCCCAGCAGCCAAACAAAAGAACAATGGGAAGGTAACTAGATAACCGCTCCCTAACACAAGATAACAGCTGCCTGGTAGATCTAAGAACAGCACTGAATAGTAAAAACATATGTCCCACTGAGACCCATTCAGTTACACTGAGAAGGAAAATCAGCAGCATGCCAGAAAGCATTTCTCTCCTAAAGTGCAGGCACAAGTTACATGACCAGGGGCAGCTGGGAAATTGACAAAATGTCTAGCCCCATGTCAGATTTCAAAATTGAATATAAAAAAATCTGCTTGCTCTTTTGAGAAATGGATTTCAGTGCAGAAGTCTGCTGGAGTAGCACTGTTAACTGATGACAGGATCCCTTTAATGATTCCCAATCAAAAAAAAATCCCTCCCAAGTTTTCCACTATCCAATGGGTAAAGCGGGAAGGAGGTGGGGAAGGAAGAGCGTCTATGCTCTCCCTCTCAACCCCCCCCCCTCAAGATGGCGTTCACTGCTTTGTTTCTAGTTCTTTGCGGAGTAATGGATGTTTGAGCAGGGGGAAGAGAGAGAGTAACCTGGGACGGCTGCCTTGTGCGTTTCGGGGTAAGGCAGACACAAAAACGAGAGGCTACACGGCCATCTAAACTCGTTTGCAAAACGACGGGTTAGCTGCCTCGTGTGAGGAGCTTCTTCTCACCTCTGTATCTCCACTGTCCGTCCTGCATTCTGCCCGGGGAATGGCAAAACGCCGGTGAGAGCGGCCGAACGGCGGGTCAAGGGCTGTAAGAGAGATGACAGCGGAGTCCAAGAGGTAGGCCGAAAAGCCTGGCATTTGTTTACGCGGGAACCTACACAAATATCAAGAAAAAATGTTCATATTGTAGGCACTTTATATTCCTGTATACGTAAAAGCCAACTAAAGTTACTCTGCAAAGAGAACCTGGGTGTTCTATGTGCATCTACTAATTGGCTAATTGAGAGCTCTGCCGGGGGAAAGCGCTCCGTAGACTGCTGTGAGACACCGCCCCCTGGTGTGCATGTCATAAAATCCGAGTGCTACCTAATGTTTACTAATGCAGTAACTTCAGATACGAGCCAGTGAGGCATGTTGTATGCCAGTAGGCTAGTATCCTGTGAGCAGCAACTTCTTATCCCAATCTTGTCAATGTGCTGCTACATCCTTATTGACATTTCTGTGACACTTTACTACTCTGTTGCATAGCCAAAGTTAGCATGGTAATACCTGGATATAACCAGTGAGTGCTTGAATCTGCCTCTGCTTAGAAATAGAAACTTTTTAAAGTTGACATTTTGTGTAAAAAATAATAATGTACCAGTGCGTTGTACTCATTTAAATGTAGAAGAATTGTGCTTAAAAAATTGAGTATTTCAGGCCGATTTACTGAAAATTTCTGCAAAAAACCCTAATAATCCCTCCCCTTTCTTCCATTTCCTGCTCCCTGAATTCCCAGGCTGTACAGGGGAGCTGGTGGCGGCACTTAGCTCACTGCACTGTGGGACAGGAACCAATCAGCAGCTAGGAGGACCTCTGTGCTTGTGTGACTGCAGGACTGTGATTGGCTGTCTGCCTCTTACTTGTCTTCTGGCAGGGGCTGCTAGAACACGCCCACCCCTCATTTGAAACGCGGACAGGGACCAGAGAACATCTATAGGGAGCTGTAATAAATGGGCTATTTTTACAGATAATGTTAATTTTTAGCACCATGTAAAAGCAACACAATATATTACTCATAATTGCCTACAAAATTGTGTTTTTTCATTGATCCTATGTCTCCTTTAAAGTGTGCTAATCCGGTAAATTCTATTTGAGGTGTAATACATTTACAGAAATAGGGCAGCTAGTTATCTATGGAATATTTACATCTTGCGCTATACTTCTGCATAGAGATGATTACAGACCCTATTAAAATAAAAATACAGAATTGCCTTGTATTTGTGTTTTGCAAATGCAGTTCTTGTAATGAAACAATATAATTTTTATCTGACCTATTTGATCATTACTGTATCTACTGTGTACTGGTATGGGGCTTCTCTATTGAGAGACTCTTTGTCTAGAGGTTCTCAAATTTGGCAAGTCTTTTATCTGCTATGGATTTGCTTTTTTTTACTATAATTAGTTTCTTTTGCTTATTGATAATATAGCTCTTACCATAAAGTCGCAGATCCCCTCATCTGCCATGTAAATGCAAAGATTGTTAGCGGGTAAGAATCTTCTTTAGGAATGTCACTTTAAAACATGTAAAGTTAGTTACCAGGGGCGTGTCAAATGTTAGGTGCTCCCCCAGTGATAATAGCTTACCTGATGTTTCAGGCCGGTGCTCCATTTAGCTGAAATCTGCACCAGGCTGGGGAACTTCTGTAGAAGCACCCAAGGGATTAACTTCTTTTGCTTCTATATTTTACCCATGCCCCAACCAGTAGAATGAAAAAACAGACTTTTCTGTTAAAGTTCACACTACTGCCTATTCTCATCAGCCTAAAAGATGGAAAAAGTAAAGAACGATCCATGGGGCTCTCAGGTTGGTGCAGTTTTCAGCTAACAGGAGCACTGGCTAAATTATTTTGTAATGATTATAATCATTGGGTGCCTAACATTTTTCACCCTGAGTGATTTCACTTTTTCTTCAAGTGCTACTGCTATGCCTAGTTCCTATGCTGCTTCCCAGCAGCCAATATCGTATCATACTTAAAGGGATCCTGTGATCAGAAAACATGTTTTTTTTCAAATGCATCAGTTAATAGTGATACTCCAGCAGAATTCTGCACTGAAATCCATTTCTCAAAAGAGCAAACAGATTTTTTTTATATTCAATTTTGAAATGTGACATGGGGCATGACATTTTGTCAATTTCCCAGCTGTCCCCAGTCATGTGACTTGTGCCTGCACTTTAGGAGAGAAATGCTTTCTGGCAGGCTGCTGTTTTTCCTTCTCAATGTAACTGAATGTGTCTCAGTGAGACATGGGTTTTTACTATTGAGTGCTGTTCTTAGATCTACCAGGCAGCTGTTATCTTGTGTTAGGGAGCTGTTATCTGGTTACCTTCCCATTGTTCTTTTGTTCGGCTGCTGGGGGGGGGGGAAGGGAGGGCATGATATCACTCCAACTTGCAGTACAGCAGTAAAGAGTGATTGAAGTTTAGCAGAGCACAAGTCACATGACTTGGGGCAGCTGGGAAATTGACAATATGTCTAGCCCCATGTCAGATTTCAAAATTGAATATAAAAAAAATCTGTTTGCTCTTTTGAGAAATGGATTTCAGTGCAGAGTATCACTATTAACTGATGCATTTGAAAAAAAACATGTTTTCTGATCACAGGATCCCTTTAAGTATGATACGATATTGGCTGCTGGGAAGCAGCATAGGGACTAGGCATAGCAGTAGCACTTGAAGAAAAAGTGAAATCACTCAGGGTGAAAAATGTTAGGCACCCAATGATTATAATCATTACAAAATAATTTTTTTTATGTTTATGTTGGGAAGGTGCTCCTTCAGCAATATCCTACTACTTTCATTAGACTTCACAAAAGATGAACATGTTGATGGTGAAACAATCTTGTTTTCATTTACGTATTTAATTGCATTCTAGGATGACACCTTACTGGTTTTTAATGGAGAGTGCTACAGTAAGACTTTCTTACAGTCAGTTTACATTAAAGGGGTTGTTCACCTTCCAAACACTTTTTTCAATTCAGTTGTTTTAGATTGTTCCCCAGAAATAAAGACTTTTTTCAATTACTTTCCATTATTTATTTTTTATATTTTTTCCAAAATCTAAGTTTAAAGGTGAATGTTCGTGTCTCTGGTGTTTGAGTATGATAGCTCAGAAATTCAGGTGCAGACTCTGATACATTTCTCAGCAGCATCTCTGGAGTATTAGTAACTATTGTATCAAGTCTAACAGCTGCCTGTAATGAAACCCAGAGATTTTGCTCAGCAGGGACAAAGATAAGAAATGTATCAACTAAATGTATCAATTTAGAACAGTTTACAGGATCGACGACCCCCCGTCCCAGAGCTGCTTCAGAAGGAGAAAAATGACATTTTACACTTCAATATTCGAAAAACACATAGAAAAAAGGTCATTGGAAAAAGTTATTTCTGGTGATCTATCTGAAAACAACTAGTTGTTTGAAGGTGAACAACCCCTTTAAGGATGCACTGAATCCAGGATTCGGTTCAATATTCGGTCAGGATTCGGCCGTTTTCAGCAGAATTCGGATTCGGCCTGGCCAAGCCGAAACAAATCCGAATCCTTAAAGTCATGCGTCTTTTTGTTACAAAACATAGAAGTAAAACATTTTTTAGCCGCAGTTCTATTTTTCTCTTCCCCTTACTGATTTGCATATGCAAATTAGGGTTCGGATTCGGTTTGGTATTCGGCCGAATCCAAAAAAGTGGATTCCGTGCATCCCTAGTTTACATAGTAAAATAGTAAGTTAGGTTGAAAAAAAGGCACACGTCCATCAAGTTAAACCTATATATATATATATATATATATATATATATATATATATATATATATATATATATATATATATATACATAGAATGGACCAGCACACCGTTTTCTTCAATCAAACGTGTTTATTCAATACACACTGTGCGTATTGAATAAACACGTTTGATTGAAGAAAACGGTGTGCTGGTCCATTCTATGCATGTATAAAGACTTTGACCGAGCACCCGGCCTGGAGAAAAAAGTGGACAGAGTGCAGGTGTTTGTACTATAATATATATATATATATATATATCTATATCTTTATTGCTGGGCACAAGTTTCCAGAAAGAGAAAGTTATCTGGTAGCAAGGACTGGCTACCAGCTACTGCCTTAAGTGTTTGGGGAGCGGCTGCTTCCAGGAGAAAAGCACAAGGAATCTCCAAAGGACTGTGAGTTAAATTAATTTTGTTTGCTGGACTTATATTGCCCCAGTGGGAGACTGTGGGACCTTTGGGAAAAGGACATTTTCATTTATCAGTACAGCTGGACTATTTTTGTTTACTGCCTTCCCAAAAGGTATGAACTGTTATGTTGGTGTTAAGCTGCTGTGTTAAATAAATGCACACGTGAGATCAGCTGGAAACCTGTGTACTGTCTATATATATATATATATATATATATATAATCCAAAAAATAAGGTGCACACTGGGAACCTTTTCAAAGTCTAAAATGTCAAATTTATTAGATACATGTTAAAAGTGGGTCGACGTTTCGGTCTGTTCCTAAGACCTTTTTCAAGACCAATATATATGTATATGTATATATGCGTATATAGATATATATATCTATCTATATCTATATATCTATCTATATCTATATATCTATCTATATCTATATATCTATATATCTATATCTATCTATATCTATATATCTATCTAATCTATATATCTATCTAATCTATATATCTATCTAATCTATATATCTATCTAATCTATACATCTATCTATATCTATACATCTATATATATCTATATCTATCTATCTATATATATATATATATATATATATATATATATATATATCTATCTATTTATATATATATATATATATATATATATATATATATCTATCTATATATTTCCTAGTCACCCCTGGCCAGCATTCACCAATGGGTTAACCTCCCTCTGGACCAATGGACAGGACCTCCCACTAACAAGTTAAAATGAGAGCCCCACCCATACTCACTTGTCTTTTTTCGTCCTGTCCAGGGGCCGATGGATGGAAACAACAGACAGGGGTCAGGTCCCTGTGGAGTTCCCAGCATGTGGGGTCCGTGCGCTCCCTTAAGTCACTGCATTGCTGGAGGTCCAAATACTCCCCTATGAGGGGTTAGTTAAGGAAGGCCGAGTGGTGCGATGTTGCCATTATGGGCCAAGCTGTACCTCCCTCAGAGCGGGTTAGGGAGGCGATGCTGCAGACCTGATGCGCGAGACGTCTGTGGACTGTGAGCGCGGAACCGGAAGTGACGTCATCGTTCCGCCCTGCGAGCGTTACCGACAGAGGAGTCTGATGCGTTCCGAAAGGAGGAAGGGCGTCAGACGGTAGACAGTCGTCCCAGAGTAAGGTAGGCAGGGTCGCTCGGTCATCCTGAAACACGGGATGGGCTAGAGGAGTGATTCCACGCTATACTAATACCGGAAGTGAAAAGGACGCCATTTTTGATATGGGCAAAGCGTTCTGTGTCGCAGCATTAAGGTGAAACACGGAAGTGTTTCTTTTGGCGCCAAAATCTTCTAGGTATGGCGTGCAGCCCTGGAACAGGCATAGATTAAGTTTGTAACCCTAGCATATAGGGTAGAATTATATCATGCTTGTGGATTTGTGGGCAATTTAAGGAGACAGTACTTCCTGGTCGTATCCATTTGTTTGTGTGCTGCAATCCTGTCACTGTGTGTTACGCTCCAGGGGATAGCTTGAACATGGATACTGGTGTACCGGGCAAGACACCTCACCCCAAGGGGAAAAGGTTAGATGGTACCTGAATGTGAAAAAAAAAAAAAAAAAAGTGGACACCAATTTTATTGTCTTCATCTTGTTTATTGTTTTATGCAGACTTCCTGCCACAGAGAAAAAAGATAAAACACCTGAGAAGACGTCCGCTTCACAAGCTCAGGAAGATCGAGCACCTTCATGCTCTCAGGAAAATCAAGCTTTTACGGAGTCCTTAGCAGCTGTCATAAAACAAGCAGTGGTGCAGGGTTTTCAAGAAGTGGCTAGTTCCAGGAAAAGGTCAAGGCATACATATTCAAGACAGACAGACTCGCTGTCGGAGGTTTCTGAAGGGGAACTTTCAGATGTTTCAGTTTTTCATTCTCCATTAGGCTCAGAAGAAGGGGAGATTGACTCAGAAGATGAGTCAAATTTTGATTTGTCTATAGTGGAGCCACTAATTAAGGCAGTCCGTCAAACTATGACATTTCCTACAGAGCCATCTAAATTGTCTTCGGCTGATAAGCTTTTTCCTTCTTTGAAGAAAAAATCACTATGCTTTCCAGTGCATGCCTCTATAAAAGAGATAATAGCTACAGAATGGAAGAAGACAGAGAAAAGGCCACAGACGGCCGGGAAATTCCAAAGGAAGTATCCTTTTGATGATGATGAGGCAAAATTTTGGGATGCCCCTCCCAAGGTGGATGCAGCCGTGGTTAGGCTTGCTAAGAAGACATTACCTGTGGATGATGCAGCAGTTTTCAGGGAGCCTATGGAGAAAAAGTTGGAGTTTAACCTAAAAAAATCATATGCGGCTGCGGGAGCGGCATGCAGGCCAGCTGTAGCACTAACTTCTGTTTCTAGAGCAGTTAGTTTGGCTCCTGAATATCGAGGAAGCAATTTCATCCAACATCAAGAGACCTAAATTATTGGAGATGCTTGCAGACTGCAAATCAGCGATTGACTTTCAGAAGCTTCGGTGGACTTAGTGCATTTTATGGCCAGATCCATGGCACTCTCAGTGGCAGCAAGGAGGGCATTGTGGCTGAAGCCTTGGGCAGCGGATGCAGCCTCGAAAACAAATTTATGTCAGCTTCCTTTTGAAGGGGATATGCTTTTCGGTGAAAAACTAGACGCCATTATCAAAAAGGTCTCGGGTGGAAAAAGTGTATTCCTTCCTCAAGAGAGGAGAAGCAAAAGAGGCAGATATGATACATCATATGCCAGAGACAAAGACAGGCCTTTTAAATCTTCAAGGCAATATAGGCCTGGGAAAGAATACACAAGACAGTCATCCTGGAGATCGGGGCATCCAGGCTCCAGGGGGAATATGAAGAGATCAAGTTTTTTCTCTTCCTCCTCTTCTACAGCTCAGCAGCAATGAGGATACCTTGGCTCAGGCAGAAGTAGGAGGCAGATTGAATCTGTTCGCTCAAGTCTGGGCCAGAACGATACAAGATCGATGGGTATCCAAAATAATTCAAGAAGGTTTTCGTTTGGAGTTCGAAACAATCCCAAGGAGGGATTATTTTTTAGTTTCTTCGTTCCGAAACAATCAGGAGAGTCAAGGTCTGGTTCAGGAGTATATGAATCAGCTACTCATCTCGAAAGCCATAGAAGTAGTTCCGTCTCAAGAAAGAGGAAAAGGATTTTACTCGAGGCTTTTCTTAGTAAAAAAAAGCATCCGGCGCTTTAAGACCGGTGTTGGACATGAGAAAACTAAACAAATTCTTAGTAAAGAAAAAGTTCAAGATGGAGTCCTTAGCATCCATCATCCAGGCCATCTCAATCGGAGATTGGTTAACGAACATAGACTTGAAGGATGCATATTTCCACGTGCCAGTCTTCCCAGAACACAGGAAGTATCTACGGTTCGCAGTAGGAGAAATTCAAGTACAATTCAGATGTCTTCCATTCGGGTTATCACAATCCCCAAGAGTTTTTACAAAGGTCCTCGTTACCATAATAGCAGAATTGAGGAAGGAAGGAATAGCAACTTTTCATTACCTAGACGACATCCTGGTGGCCGCAAGGTCAAGAGAAGAAGCAGAACGACATACAAGACGAGTATTGGAAGTTCTGCAAACACACGGATGGATTGTCAACCTAGAAAAGAGTCAGCTAATCCCATCAAGGTCACTGCCTTTTCTGGGAGCATATTTCCAGACACAGGAAAATTTGGTAAGTCTTCCAATCCAGAAACAGCGGAAAATTCCGCAGGCAATAGAAGACTTCAGAAGCCGTACGTCAGTGACAGTGTTTCACTGTCTGAAAATTCTGGGCTTGATGTCTTCAACGATACAAGTAGTAAAATGGTCGAGATGGCACATGAGAGATCTTCAAAATTTCCTACTAAGAAAAGTAAGATGTCCACAGCTAAATATGCACAAAACACTAAGGTTGCCGCAAGAGATAAAACACAACCTAGATTGGTGGTGCATAAGAGAAAATTTGATGAAAGGAACACAGCTAGAAGAACCAGAATGGTCGGTGTTAACAACAGACGCGTCAGGTTCCGGCTGGGGAGCCCATTTTGGAGAACATTTCGCTCAAGGGTCATGGGATATGAAACAGACACCTTCAAATGTTCTCGAGCTAAGGGCAATAGGAAAGGCTCTATTTGCTCTTTCAGATGTTCTAAAAGGGTTGAGTATAAAGGTCATGTCACACAATGTCACAGCAGTCGCCTATGTGCAGAAGCAGGGAGGCACCAGAAGTATGACATTGTTAAAAGAAGCCATTCCGATATTCCAGTGGGCAGAAAGATGGCTAGAGAATCTTTCAGCAATACACTTGCCAGGAACAGAAAACGTAAGAGCAGACTTTTTAAGTCGAGTCACTTTAGACCCAGGGGAGTGGAGTCTTCTTTCAGGAATTGGCGAACGCATGGGGCATTCCAGAAGTAGACGCTATGGCTTCAGTCCAAAATAGAAAATGCAAAAAATTCTACGCAAGGTATCCCTGCGAAGAGGCACTGGCCATAGACGGTCTAAGTCAAGATTGGTCTAGGGGACTCGTGTATGCATTTCCCCCAATTCCTCTTATTTGTAAAGTGTTGAAGAAAGTGGATCGGGAAGCAGTCGATGCTATAGTACTGATTCCCTTTTGGCCAAGAAGACCCTGGTTTCCTCTGCTTCGCAAACTTACCTTAGAGGGTCCCAAGAAGATTTTGAAATTCCCAGGGTGGTTGTCCCAGGGAATGTTCCTCTACCAGGAGAAGGACCCCCTGTCCTTAATGGCATGGAGGTTGAAAGGGAGAGGTTAAAGAAGCAAGGTTTCAAAGAAGAGATTGTGGATTTTCTCCTAAAGTCAAGGAAGTATTCCACTTCATCTCAGTACTATAAAGTCTGGGACAGATTCGTGCAAGAACCAAGACCCAATTTCTCTGACAGCTTCGTTGCTGGTGGATTTTCTGTACTCAGGCTATGAGAGGGGTCTCCAATTGAGAACGTTAAGGGTGCAAGTGTCGGCTATTTCGGCGTTGACAGGAGTAAGCTGGGCATCGGATTCATTAGTCCGAAGATTTTTTGATGCCTTTGTAAGAGTAAAACCTTGCATAAAGAAAATTGCACCTCCTTGGGACTTACCGTTTGTTCTGGATGTTCTCACAAAAGCTCCCTTTGAACCATTAGAAAAGTCTTCTTTATGGAACCTTACCTTAAAGGTTATTCTACTGGTGGCGGTTATGTCAGCATGTAGAGTTGGAGAATTGGCTGCCTTGTCTGCTTTAGAGCCTTATACGGTAATCTTCAAAGATAAAGTTGTGCTTCGACCTGCGTTCAAATTTCTGCCGAAGGTTGTATCAAAATTCCATATGGAATTA